>NC_092151.1:95216911-95224411 GCF_045791955.1 Oncorhynchus clarkii lewisi | reverse complement strand
CCTTACTTTTTCAAAGTCACTGTGCATTTGCAATATGTTTTTTCACTATAGAATCATATTGCAAATGCACATGCAACTGGTCATCCCCCCCAAAAAAATTTAGATTTTTTTTATGTTTCCTTACTTTTTCAAAGTCACTGTGCATTTGCAATATGTTTTTTCACTATAGAATCATATTGCAAATGCACATGCAACTGGTCATCATGTTTATGTTTCCTTACTTTTTCAAAGTCACTGTGCATTTGCAATATGTTTTTTCACTATAGAATCATATTGCAAATGCACGTGCAACTGGTCATCCCCCAAAACAATTTTTAGATTTTTTTTGTTTATTTTTCCTTACTTTTTCAAAGTCACTGTGCATTTGCAATATGTTTTTTCACTATAGAATCATATTGCAAATGCACATGCAACTGGTCATCCCCCCCAAAAAAATTTAGATTTTTTTTATGTTTCCTTACTTTTTCAAAGTCACTGTGCATTTGCAATATGTTTTTTCACTATAGAATCATATTGCAAATGCACATGCAACTGGTCATCCCCCCCAAAAAAATTTAGATTTTTTTTATGTTTCCTTACTTTTTCAAAGTCACTGTGCATTTGCAATATGTTTTTTCACTATAGAATCATATTGCAAATGCACGTGCAACTGGTCACCCAAAAATAAAAATGTTGGATTTTTTTTGTTTATGTTTCCTTACTTTTTCAAAGTCACTGTGCATTTGCAATATGTTTCAATGGGCAGGTACCATCACGAATTTGTCATGCTCAAAATTTTTTAGATGTATTTTTTTTTGTTTCTTACTTTTTCAAAGTCACTGTGCATTTGCAATATGTTTTTTCACTATAGAATCATATTGCAAATGCACGTGCAACTGGTCATCCCCCCAAAAAAATTTTTGATTTTTTTTGTTTATTTTTCCTTACTTTTTCAAAGTCACTGTGCATTTGCAATATGTTTTTTCACTATAGAATCATATTGCAAATGCACATGCAACTGGTCATCCCCCCCAAAAAAATTTAGATTTTTTTTGTTTATGTTTCCTTACTTTTTCAAAGTCACTGTGCATTTGCAATATGTTTTTTCACTATAGAATCATATTGCAAATGCACGTGCAACTGGTCATCCCCCCAAAAAAAATTTAGATTTTTTTTGTTTATTTTTCCTTACTTTTTCAAAGTCACTGTGCATTTGCAATATGTTTTTTCACTATAGAATCATATTGCAAATGCACATGCAACTGGTCATCCCCCCAAAAAAATTTTAGATTTTTTTTGTTTATGTTTCCTTACTTTTTCAAAGTCACTGTGCATTTGCAATATGTTTTTTCACTATAGAATCATATTGCAAATGCACGTGCAACTGGTCATCCCCCCAAAAAAATTTTAGATTTTTTTTGTTTATTTTTCCTTACTTTTTCAAAGTCACTGTGCATTTGCAATATGTTTTTTCACTATAGAATCATATTGCAAATGCACATGCAACTGGTCATCCCCCCCCAAAAATTTTAGATTTTTTTTGTTTATGTTTCCTTACTTTTTCAAAGTCACTGTGCATTTGCAATATGTTTTTTCACTATAGAATCATATTGCAAATGCACGTGCAACTGGTCACCCAAAAATAAAAATTTTGGATTTTTTTTGTTTATGTTTCCTTACTTTTTCAAAGTCACTGTGCATTTGCAATATGTTTCAATGGGCAGGTACCATCACGAATTTGTCATGCTCAAAATTTTTTAGATGTATTTTTTTTTGTTTCTTACTTTTTCAAAGTCACTGTGCATTTGCAATATGTTTTAAAGGGCAGGTACCATCACGAATTTGTCATGCTATAAAAATCTTGCAGGAATGTGAAATTGACTGGCCCGATGAACTCGGGATGGCTTTGCAGTGATTCTGGGTCATCTCAATCGCTCGTTTGGGTTGATTTCAGAATGTCGCTTTTGGTGATGTTTTTTCACTATAGGATCATATTGCAAATGTACAAGAGTCAAGTGGACAAGAGTCCATCAGTCAATTAGATATCATTCTGACCACCAAACTGATACAAACTGACACCAAACCCACTTTTTCCAACTCGTTTAGTAGCCAACTATTACATACTTCAGAGCTGGCCCAAAATTCACAACCCCTTCGGTTCAAACCATAAAAAAACCATAAAACACGTAGTTACGTTCTAGCTGCGGGTCCATTTCTTATGTTATGTGTTGGCCTAGCTGAGGCGACCCCGAATCCCAAGTTTCGGCTCGATAGGTCATTTGGTGTCCGAGAAAAACCCTAATTGGTGCTGAAAATCCACTATTTTCCATGACTTGCTACGGGGTCCTTGAATGAGCTATTGGACAGAAACGTTGGGGTCTGTCTATATGGGCCGAGACGTTTGCAATGCACCTAGTCTTGCGACTCTGGGACATTTCTAAATGTCGTCATTTTCGTGATGCAAAAATGAATTGAAGTTATTTCAAATGTACGAGGCTGTTTCTCGGTCCGAGAACCGTCTAGAGCCACGTAACTCACCACGCACCATCTACGGGAGGTCTAGAACAGGTTTCTAAAGTTTCGGAACTCTAGGTCCGACGGTTCTTTTTTAGCTCCAACAAAGCTAAGTATTGGAGCCACTGTCTGTCTCTACGCACCCCAATACGTCCCTCCTTCCAAGTTGTGTTTTAGTGTGATTTTTTTTTCCTTTGAATTTTTTTGGGAAAAATGACTGATTTACAGTTCATGGGGGTTGCCTAATCACACATATGAAGTTTTGGAAAGATCAGACTTTTTTAACCCTTCGAAACAGCCCCTGAGACACCAATTATGGCACTTCCGGTTGGCACAGGAAGTTATAAATCAACACATATCCTCATTGGGGTATGCTGTTACAGAATCCTGAGTTTTAAGTCCTTACGTTAAGAATTGACTGATCTACACAGGGTTGAATGCACTATGTCTATCAAACTGCATGCAGTGTATGGGTAAACACTTTTAGGGGCATTTTAACCACTTCCGGTTGGTCCAGGAAGCTTAGAATCAACACAGGTAGACCTCATAGTGGCCTGATGGACTGGTACCGAAGACAGGTTCATACGGCATTCATAACCCACATAGGCCTCAGGTTGAAATTAGGGGTGCAGGCAATGTATTCCTATGGGGAGAGATGACACTGTAATCTGTGAGATCAAAAAACACTGTTTTACTGTTAAGGGTTAATGCCACACGGTCAAGGTTAGGCTTGTTCAGATCGGGAGGACCTTAGGAACATTCATGTGGTGCAATTTTTCTTCTCACTCTAACGGTTCTCTCACTGTCACCCAAAAGCAAATGACATTGTGGTGCAGGCTTCATTTTGGGCCTACTATTCTAATGCTCGCTGCGCCTAGACCGAGCGAGCTACGGTCAAGCGGGATATCTCGCTGAACTCGGTACGGCCTAGGGATTATGGTAATGCCATTTCCTGCTCTCTGTGTCTTTAAGCACCGCACTTTATCACTCCATCCTTCCTGTGTGTGTGTGAGGGAGCTTTTCTTTGACATCTGTTGGGATTAATGACTGATTTACAGTTCAGAAGGGTTACCTAGTCACACATATGAAGTTTTGGAGAGATGTGACTTTTTTAACCCTTCGAAACAGAGAGTGTGACCCAATTAAAGGCACTTCCGGTTGGCACAGGAAGCTATAAGTAAACACATGTCTTGATTTACATAGCCACTTACAGAATCCCGAGTTTTAAGTCTTTACGTTAAGAATTGACTGATCTACACAGGGTTGAATGCACTATGTCTATCAAACTGCAGGCAGTGTATGGGTAAACACTTTTAGGGGCATTTTAACCACTTCCGGTTGCTCCAGGAAGCTTAGATTCGACACAGGTAGATCTCATAGTGGCCTGATGGACTGGTACCGAAGACAGGTTCATACGGCATTCATAACCCATATAGGCTTCAGGTTGAATTTTGTGGTGCAGGCAATGTATTCCTATGGGGAGAGATGTCACTGTAATCTGTGAGATCAAAAAACCCTGTTTTACTGTGAAGGGTTAATGCCACACGGTCAAGGTTAGGCTTGTTCAGATCGGGAGGACCTTAGGAACATTCATGTGGTGGAATTGTGCTTCTCACCCTAACGGTTCTCTCACTGCCACCCAAAATCAAATGACATTGTGGTGCAGGCTTCATTTTGGGCCTTCTTTTTTTCAAGTTTGCTGCACTCAGAACGAGCTACGGTCAAGCGGGGCGTCTCCTTGAACTCGGCACAGTCTGGAGACTATGGTGATGCCATTTTTTGTGTTGATTTCAGAATGCCATTTTGGTGATGGTCCCTCTCCGTTTAAACATATTGCAAATGTACAAAAGTCAACTAGCAAGTCAGTGTCCATCAGTCAATTAGATGTCATTATGACACCAAATGGATATCAATTGACACCAAACCCACTTTTTCCTACTCATTTAGTAGCCAACTATCACATATGTCAGAGCAGTCCCATAATTCACAGCGCCTTCGGTTTAAAACATAATAAAAAGGTAAAACACATAGTTACGTTCTAGCTGCGGGTCCAGTTCGGACATTATGTGAAGGCCTATGTGAGGCGACCCCGAATCCCGAGTTTCGGTTCGATAGGTCATTTGGTGTCCGAGAAAAACCCTAATTGGTGCTGAAAATCCACTTTTTTCCATGCCTTGCTACGGGGTCCTTGAACGAGCTATCGGACAGGCACGTCGGGGTCCGTCTCTATGGGCCGAGCCGGTTTCAATGCACCTAGCCTTGCGTCTCTGAGACTTTTCTAAACGTCGTCATTTTCGTAATGGTCAAAATGAATTGAAGGTATTGCAAATGTACGAGGCTGTTTCTCGGTCCGAGAACCGTCTAGAGCCACGTAACTCACCACGCACCATCAACCGGAGGTCTAGAACAGGTTTCTAAAGTTTCGGAACTCTAGGTCTGACGGTTCTTTTTTAGCTCCAACAAAGCTAACTATTGCAGCCACTGTCTGTCTCTACGCACCCCAATACGTCCCTCCATCCAAGGTGTGTTTTAGTGTGATTTTTTTTTCCTTTGATTTTTTTGGGGAAAAATGACTGATTTACAGTTCATGGGGGTTGCCTAATCACACATATGAAGTTTTGGAAAGATCAGACTTTTTTAACCCCTTGAAACAGCCCCTGAGACACCAGTTATGGCACTTCCGGTTGGCACAGGAAGCTATAAATCAACACATATCCCCATTGGGGTATGCTGTTACAGAATCCTGAGTTTTAAGTCCTTACGTTAAGAACTGACTGATTTACACAGGGTTGAATGCACTATGTCTGTCAAACTGCAGGCAGGGTATGGGTAAACACTTTTAGGGGCATTTTAACCACTTCCGGTTGGTCCAGGAAGCTCAGAATCAACACAGGTAGACCTCATAGTGGCCTGATGGACTGGTACCGAAGACAGGTTCATACGGCATTCATAACCCATATAGACTTCAGGTTGAAATTAGGGGTGCAGGCAATGTATTCCTATGGGGAGAGATGACACTGTAATCTGTGAGATCAAAAAACACTGTTTTACTCTTAAGGGTTAATGCCACACGGTCAAGGTTAGGCTTGTACAGATCGGGAGGACCTTAGGAACATTCATGTGGTGGAATTTTTCTTCTCACCCTAACGGTTCTCTCACTGTCACTCAAAAGCAAATGACATTGTGGGGCAGGCTTCATTTTGGGCCTACTTTTCTAATGGTCGTTGCGCTTAGACCGAGCGAGCTACGGTCAAGCGGGATAGCTCGTTGAACTCAGCACAGTCTGGAGACTATGGTGATGCCATTTTTTATGTTGATTTCAGAATGCCATTTTGGTGATGGTCCCTCTCCGTTTAAACATATTGCAAATGCACAAAAGTCAACTAGCAAGTCAGTGTCCATCAGTCAATTAGATGTCATTATGACACCAAACCCACTTTTTACTACTCATTTAGAAGCCAACTATCACATATGTCAGAGCAGTCCCATAATTCACAGCGCCTTTAGTTTAAAACATAATAAAAAGGTAAAACACATAGTTACGTTCTAGCTGCGGGTCCAGTTCGGACATTATGTGAAGTCCTATGTGAGGCGACCCCGAATCCCGAGTTTCGGCTCGATAGGTCATTTGGTGTCCGAGAAAAACCCTAATTGGTGCTGAAAATCCACTTTTTTCCATGCCTTGCTACGGGGTCCTTGAACGAGCTATCGGACAGGCACGTCGGGGTCCGTCTCTATGGGCCGAGCCGGTTTCAATGCACCTAGCCTTGCGTCTCTGAGACTTTTCTAAACGTGGTCATTTTCGTAATGGTCAAAATGAATTGAAGGTATTGCAAATGTACGAGGCTGTTTCTCGGTCCGAGAACCGTCTAGAGCCACGTAACTCACCACGCACCATCGACCGGAGGTCTAGAACAGGTTTCTAAAGTTTCGGAACTCTAGGTCTGACGGTTCTTTTTTAGCTCGAACAAAGCTAACTATTGCAGCCACTGTCTGTCTCTACGCACCCCAATACGTCCCTCCATTCAAGTTGTGTTTTAGTGTGATTTTTTTTTCCTTTGAATTTTTTGGGGAAAAATGACTGATTTACAGTTCATGGGGGTTGCCTAATCACATATATGAAGTTTTGGACAGATCAGACTTTTTTAACCCTTTGAAACAGCCCCTGAGACACCAATTATGGCACTTCCGGTTGGCACAGGAAGCTATAAATCACCACATATCCTCATTGGGGTATGCTGTTACAGAATCCTGAGTTTTAAGTCTTTACGTTAACAACTGAGTTATTTACGGAGGGTTTAGTATGTGTGTGTTATTTCAGAAAATCATAGAAAATCACAGAAATCTCGCAGAGCTCCGCAGCACACTTTAAAAAGATTCGTATGAACACCCTGCAACTGGATCTGTAACCGTTGAAAAAAAAAAACGCCTATTTGTGACCATTGCCAAGTTGTCATTGTTCCGTTTCTCTTAAATGACGATAGATAAATGGCTGGTTCTTTTTTTATTGACACCGGAGGCTCCTTGACTTTGACCTGAAGTGGAAAAATAATTTCTCTATTTCCATTTAGGACCTTTAATCCCAGAAAAACGGCCATAACTCAAAAACCGTCGAGGCCTAGACGCCATCTTGTTCGGGGCCAACTGCCCATTATGCCAAACCTACGCTCACCGAGTTTCGGCTTCGAAATATTTTCCGTTTTCGAGATAAGGCCCCGTCGTGATTCGTGATGTTTTGCCAAATTGCCATATGATTCCGTATGCCCTCTTGTGGGAAATTCCGGGATAGCGGAAAAACGCTCAAAAACTTGTTTATTTTATAAAACGGAAACCGAATGTCCGACAAAGTTCATTTGATGACTTCCCGGTAGGTCTGGCCCTACCGCACGGCCCGACGCCGACCGCGAATTTTACAAACGATTTCGGACGTCTAGTAAGGGACCGTACATTTGCAATATGGACTTTCTCACTGATCATACACGAAATGCCGAAATGTTCCCTTAAGGT
>NC_092151.1:95193029-95216811 GCF_045791955.1 Oncorhynchus clarkii lewisi | reverse complement strand
TTGTACAAAAATGAATGTCAAAATATTGGCATTGGACAAACCATGTACACGATGTCCAATACCACCCAAAGCGGCGTTGATTCGTGCAAAGTATATGGCAAATGCCATATGGCAATTGCCAATTGTAACACCTCAAAAATCCGAGTGCGCTCCACCTGGGTTTTTCATATTGGAAATGCAACCCAAGTCAACATCCAAAAGAAAAATTTTGAAAAAATGATATTTTTTTCAAAAACTTTTTACCCCTTAAAAAAGTGCTTTCTGGGCCTTTTTTCGAATTTCTTTCGCTTTTTTTGTCAATTACACATGTGTAAGAACTGTATGAATATACTTTTGTCCAATTTTGATATCAAATTTTTTTTTTTTTTTAATTACATGCGCATAAGGCATATGTTTTGTCCATTTGCAATATGATTTCATAGGAAGTCAAAAGTCAAAAGTCAAAAATGTCAAAATTTGGTAAAAAACTTCACACATCCTTAAAAAAGTGCTTTCTGGACCGTTTTTCAAAATTCTTTCAATTTTTATGTCAATTACACATGTATAAGAACTTTATCAACATACTTTAGTCATACTTTATTATCATTTTTTTTTTTTTTTACTAGTGCATAAGGCATATGTTTTCTCCATTTGGAATATGATTTCATAGGAAGTCAAAAGTCAAAGTCAAAAGTAACGATTTTCCTCCGTGCAACTGGTGATCTGAAATGTGCAACTGGTGATCTGAAATGTGCAACTGGTGATCTGAAATGTGCAACTGGTAACCCAAAAATAAATAATTTGATTCTATGTTTCCTTACTTTTTCAAAGTCACTGTGCATTTGCAATATGTTTTAATGGGCAGGTACCATCACGAATTTGTCATGCTATAAAAATCCTGCAGGAATGTGAAATTGACTGGCCCGATGAACTCGGGATGGCTTTGCAGTGATTCTGGGTCATCTCAATCGCTCGTTTGGGTTGATTTCAGAATGTCGCTTTTGGTGATGTTTTTTCACTATAGAATCATATTGCAAATGCACGTGCAACTGCTCACCCAAAAAAAAAATGTTTAGATTTTTTTTGTTTATGTTTCCTTACTTTTTCAAAGTCACTGTGCATTTGCAATATGTTTTTTCACTATAGAATCATATTGCAAATGCACGTGCAACTGGTCATCCCCCAAAAAAAATTTTAGATTTTTTTTGTTTATGTTTCCTTACTTTTTCAAAGTCACTGTGCATTTGCAATATGTTTTTTCACTATAGAATCATATTGCAAATGCACATGCAACTGGTCATCCCCCCCAAAAAAATTTAGATTTTTTTTGTTTATGTTTCCTTACTTTTTCAAAGTCACTGTGCATTTGCAATATGTTTTTTCACTATAGAATCATATTGCAAATGCACGTGCAACTGGTCATCCCCCAAAAAAATTTTTAGATTTTTTTTGTTTATTTTTCGTTACTTTTTCAAAGTCACTGTGCATTTGCAATATGTTTTTTCACTATAGAATCATATTGCAAATGCACATGCAACTGGTCATCCCCCCAAAAAAAATTTAGATTTTTTTTATGTTTCCTTACTTTTTCAAAGTCACTGTGCATTTGCAATATGTTTTTTCACTATAGAATCATATTGCAAATGCACATGCAACTGGTCATCCCCCCCAAAAAAATTTAGATTTTTTTTATGTTTCCTTACTTTTTCAAAGTCACTGTGCATTTGCAATATGTTTTTTCACTATAGAATCATATTGCAAATGCACATGCAACTGGTCATCATGTTTATGTTTCCTTACTTTTTCAAAGTCACTGTGCATTTGCAATATGTTTTTTCACTATAGAATCATATTGCAAATGCACGTGCAACTGGTCATCCCCCAAAACAATTTTTAGATTTTTTTTGTTTATTTTTCCTTACTTTTTCAAAGTCACTGTGCATTTGCAATATGTTTTTTCACTATAGAATCATATTGCAAATGCACATGCAACTGGTCATCCCCCCCAAAAAAATTTAGATTTTTTTTATGTTTCCTTACTTTTTCAAAGTCACTGTGCATTTGCAATATGTTTTTTCACTATAGAATCATATTGCAAATGCACATGCAACTGGTCATCCCCCCCAAAAAAATTTAGATTTTTTTTATGTTTCCTTACTTTTTCAAAGTCACTGTGCATTTGCAATATGTTTTTTCACTATAGAATCATATTGCAAATGCACGTGCAACTGGTCACCCAAAAATAAAAATGTTGGATTTTTTTTGTTTATGTTTCCTTACTTTTTCAAAGTCACTGTGCATTTGCAATATGTTTCAATGGGCAGGTACCATCACGAATTTGTCATGCTCAAAATTTTTTAGATGTATTTTTTTTTGTTTCTTACTTTTTCAAAGTCACTGTGCATTTGCAATATGTTTTTTCACTATAGAATCATATTGCAAATGCACGTGCAACTGGTCATCCCCCCAAAAAAATTTTTGATTTTTTTTGTTTATTTTTCCTTACTTTTTCAAAGTCACTGTGCATTTGCAATATGTTTTTTCACTATAGAATCATATTGCAAATGCACATGCAACTGGTCATCCCCCCCAAAAAAATTTAGATTTTTTTTGTTTATGTTTCCTTACTTTTTCAAAGTCACTGTGCATTTGCAATATGTTTTTTCACTATAGAATCATATTGCAAATGCACGTGCAACTGGTCATCCCCCCAAAAAAAATTTAGATTTTTTTTGTTTATTTTTCCTTACTTTTTCAAAGTCACTGTGCATTTGCAATATGTTTTTTCACTATAGAATCATATTGCAAATGCACATGCAACTGGTCATCCCCCCAAAAAAATTTTAGATTTTTTTTGTTTATGTTTCCTTACTTTTTCAAAGTCACTGTGCATTTGCAATATGTTTTTTCACTATAGAATCATATTGCAAATGCACGTGCAACTGGTCATCCCCCCAAAAAAATTTTAGATTTTTTTTGTTTATTTTTCCTTACTTTTTCAAAGTCACTGTGCATTTGCAATATGTTTTTTCACTATAGAATCATATTGCAAATGCACATGCAACTGGTCATCCCCCCCCAAAAATTTTAGATTTTTTTTGTTTATGTTTCCTTACTTTTTCAAAGTCACTGTGCATTTGCAATATGTTTTTTCACTATAGAATCATATTGCAAATGCACGTGCAACTGGTCACCCAAAAATAAAAATTTTGGATTTTTTTTGTTTATGTTTCCTTACTTTTTCAAAGTCACTGTGCATTTGCAATATGTTTCAATGGGCAGGTACCATCACGAATTTGTCATGCTCAAAATTTTTTAGATGTATTTTTTTTTGTTTCTTACTTTTTCAAAGTCACTGTGCATTTGCAATATGTTTTAAAGGGCAGGTACCATCACGAATTTGTCATGCTATAAAAATCTTGCAGGAATGTGAAATTGACTGGCCCGATGAACTCGGGATGGCTTTGCAGTGATTCTGGGTCATCTCAATCGCTCGTTTGGGTTGATTTCAGAATGTCGCTTTTGGTGATGTTTTTTCACTATAGGATCATATTGCAAATGTACAAGAGTCAAGTGGACAAGAGTCCATCAGTCAATTAGATATCATTCTGACCACCAAACTGATACAAACTGACACCAAACCCACTTTTTCCAACTCGTTTAGTAGCCAACTATTACATACTTCAGAGCTGGCCCAAAATTCACAACCCCTTCGGTTCAAACCATAAAAAAACCATAAAACACGTAGTTACGTTCTAGCTGCGGGTCCATTTCTTATGTTATGTGTTGGCCTAGCTGAGGCGACCCCGAATCCCAAGTTTCGGCTCGATAGGTCATTTGGTGTCCGAGAAAAACCCTAATTGGTGCTGAAAATCCACTATTTTCCATGACTTGCTACGGGGTCCTTGAATGAGCTATTGGACAGAAACGTTGGGGTCTGTCTATATGGGCCGAGACGTTTGCAATGCACCTAGTCTTGCGACTCTGGGACATTTCTAAATGTCGTCATTTTCGTGATGCAAAAATGAATTGAAGTTATTTCAAATGTACGAGGCTGTTTCTCGGTCCGAGAACCGTCTAGAGCCACGTAACTCACCACGCACCATCTACGGGAGGTCTAGAACAGGTTTCTAAAGTTTCGGAACTCTAGGTCCGACGGTTCTTTTTTAGCTCCAACAAAGCTAAGTATTGGAGCCACTGTCTGTCTCTACGCACCCCAATACGTCCCTCCTTCCAAGTTGTGTTTTAGTGTGATTTTTTTTTCCTTTGAATTTTTTTGGGAAAAATGACTGATTTACAGTTCATGGGGGTTGCCTAATCACACATATGAAGTTTTGGAAAGATCAGACTTTTTTAACCCTTCGAAACAGCCCCTGAGACACCAATTATGGCACTTCCGGTTGGCACAGGAAGTTATAAATCAACACATATCCTCATTGGGGTATGCTGTTACAGAATCCTGAGTTTTAAGTCCTTACGTTAAGAATTGACTGATCTACACAGGGTTGAATGCACTATGTCTATCAAACTGCATGCAGTGTATGGGTAAACACTTTTAGGGGCATTTTAACCACTTCCGGTTGGTCCAGGAAGCTTAGAATCAACACAGGTAGACCTCATAGTGGCCTGATGGACTGGTACCGAAGACAGGTTCATACGGCATTCATAACCCACATAGGCCTCAGGTTGAAATTAGGGGTGCAGGCAATGTATTCCTATGGGGAGAGATGACACTGTAATCTGTGAGATCAAAAAACACTGTTTTACTGTTAAGGGTTAATGCCACACGGTCAAGGTTAGGCTTGTTCAGATCGGGAGGACCTTAGGAACATTCATGTGGTGCAATTTTTCTTCTCACTCTAACGGTTCTCTCACTGTCACCCAAAAGCAAATGACATTGTGGTGCAGGCTTCATTTTGGGCCTACTATTCTAATGCTCGCTGCGCCTAGACCGAGCGAGCTACGGTCAAGCGGGATATCTCGCTGAACTCGGTACGGCCTAGGGATTATGGTAATGCCATTTCCTGCTCTCTGTGTCTTTAAGCACCGCACTTTATCACTCCATCCTTCCTGTGTGTGTGTGAGGGAGCTTTTCTTTGACATCTGTTGGGATTAATGACTGATTTACAGTTCAGAAGGGTTACCTAGTCACACATATGAAGTTTTGGAGAGATGTGACTTTTTTAACCCTTCGAAACAGAGAGTGTGACCCAATTAAAGGCACTTCCGGTTGGCACAGGAAGCTATAAGTAAACACATGTCTTGATTTACATAGCCACTTACAGAATCCCGAGTTTTAAGTCTTTACGTTAAGAATTGACTGATCTACACAGGGTTGAATGCACTATGTCTATCAAACTGCAGGCAGTGTATGGGTAAACACTTTTAGGGGCATTTTAACCACTTCCGGTTGCTCCAGGAAGCTTAGATTCGACACAGGTAGATCTCATAGTGGCCTGATGGACTGGTACCGAAGACAGGTTCATACGGCATTCATAACCCATATAGGCTTCAGGTTGAATTTTGTGGTGCAGGCAATGTATTCCTATGGGGAGAGATGTCACTGTAATCTGTGAGATCAAAAAACCCTGTTTTACTGTGAAGGGTTAATGCCACACGGTCAAGGTTAGGCTTGTTCAGATCGGGAGGACCTTAGGAACATTCATGTGGTGGAATTGTGCTTCTCACCCTAACGGTTCTCTCACTGCCACCCAAAATCAAATGACATTGTGGTGCAGGCTTCATTTTGGGCCTTCTTTTTTTCAAGTTTGCTGCACTCAGAACGAGCTACGGTCAAGCGGGGCGTCTCCTTGAACTCGGCACAGTCTGGAGACTATGGTGATGCCATTTTTTGTGTTGATTTCAGAATGCCATTTTGGTGATGGTCCCTCTCCGTTTAAACATATTGCAAATGTACAAAAGTCAACTAGCAAGTCAGTGTCCATCAGTCAATTAGATGTCATTATGACACCAAATGGATATCAATTGACACCAAACCCACTTTTTCCTACTCATTTAGTAGCCAACTATCACATATGTCAGAGCAGTCCCATAATTCACAGCGCCTTCGGTTTAAAACATAATAAAAAGGTAAAACACATAGTTACGTTCTAGCTGCGGGTCCAGTTCGGACATTATGTGAAGGCCTATGTGAGGCGACCCCGAATCCCGAGTTTCGGTTCGATAGGTCATTTGGTGTCCGAGAAAAACCCTAATTGGTGCTGAAAATCCACTTTTTTCCATGCCTTGCTACGGGGTCCTTGAACGAGCTATCGGACAGGCACGTCGGGGTCCGTCTCTATGGGCCGAGCCGGTTTCAATGCACCTAGCCTTGCGTCTCTGAGACTTTTCTAAACGTCGTCATTTTCGTAATGGTCAAAATGAATTGAAGGTATTGCAAATGTACGAGGCTGTTTCTCGGTCCGAGAACCGTCTAGAGCCACGTAACTCACCACGCACCATCAACCGGAGGTCTAGAACAGGTTTCTAAAGTTTCGGAACTCTAGGTCTGACGGTTCTTTTTTAGCTCCAACAAAGCTAACTATTGCAGCCACTGTCTGTCTCTACGCACCCCAATACGTCCCTCCATCCAAGGTGTGTTTTAGTGTGATTTTTTTTTCCTTTGATTTTTTTGGGGAAAAATGACTGATTTACAGTTCATGGGGGTTGCCTAATCACACATATGAAGTTTTGGAAAGATCAGACTTTTTTAACCCCTTGAAACAGCCCCTGAGACACCAGTTATGGCACTTCCGGTTGGCACAGGAAGCTATAAATCAACACATATCCCCATTGGGGTATGCTGTTACAGAATCCTGAGTTTTAAGTCCTTACGTTAAGAACTGACTGATTTACACAGGGTTGAATGCACTATGTCTGTCAAACTGCAGGCAGGGTATGGGTAAACACTTTTAGGGGCATTTTAACCACTTCCGGTTGGTCCAGGAAGCTCAGAATCAACACAGGTAGACCTCATAGTGGCCTGATGGACTGGTACCGAAGACAGGTTCATACGGCATTCATAACCCATATAGACTTCAGGTTGAAATTAGGGGTGCAGGCAATGTATTCCTATGGGGAGAGATGACACTGTAATCTGTGAGATCAAAAAACACTGTTTTACTCTTAAGGGTTAATGCCACACGGTCAAGGTTAGGCTTGTACAGATCGGGAGGACCTTAGGAACATTCATGTGGTGGAATTTTTCTTCTCACCCTAACGGTTCTCTCACTGTCACTCAAAAGCAAATGACATTGTGGGGCAGGCTTCATTTTGGGCCTACTTTTCTAATGGTCGTTGCGCTTAGACCGAGCGAGCTACGGTCAAGCGGGATAGCTCGTTGAACTCAGCACAGTCTGGAGACTATGGTGATGCCATTTTTTATGTTGATTTCAGAATGCCATTTTGGTGATGGTCCCTCTCCGTTTAAACATATTGCAAATGCACAAAAGTCAACTAGCAAGTCAGTGTCCATCAGTCAATTAGATGTCATTATGACACCAAACCCACTTTTTACTACTCATTTAGAAGCCAACTATCACATATGTCAGAGCAGTCCCATAATTCACAGCGCCTTTAGTTTAAAACATAATAAAAAGGTAAAACACATAGTTACGTTCTAGCTGCGGGTCCAGTTCGGACATTATGTGAAGTCCTATGTGAGGCGACCCCGAATCCCGAGTTTCGGCTCGATAGGTCATTTGGTGTCCGAGAAAAACCCTAATTGGTGCTGAAAATCCACTTTTTTCCATGCCTTGCTACGGGGTCCTTGAACGAGCTATCGGACAGGCACGTCGGGGTCCGTCTCTATGGGCCGAGCCGGTTTCAATGCACCTAGCCTTGCGTCTCTGAGACTTTTCTAAACGTGGTCATTTTCGTAATGGTCAAAATGAATTGAAGGTATTGCAAATGTACGAGGCTGTTTCTCGGTCCGAGAACCGTCTAGAGCCACGTAACTCACCACGCACCATCGACCGGAGGTCTAGAACAGGTTTCTAAAGTTTCGGAACTCTAGGTCTGACGGTTCTTTTTTAGCTCGAACAAAGCTAACTATTGCAGCCACTGTCTGTCTCTACGCACCCCAATACGTCCCTCCATTCAAGTTGTGTTTTAGTGTGATTTTTTTTTCCTTTGAATTTTTTGGGGAAAAATGACTGATTTACAGTTCATGGGGGTTGCCTAATCACATATATGAAGTTTTGGACAGATCAGACTTTTTTAACCCTTTGAAACAGCCCCTGAGACACCAATTATGGCACTTCCGGTTGGCACAGGAAGCTATAAATCACCACATATCCTCATTGGGGTATGCTGTTACAGAATCCTGAGTTTTAAGTCTTTACGTTAACAACTGAGTTATTTACGGAGGGTTTAGTATGTGTGTGTTATTTCAGAAAATCATAGAAAATCACAGAAATCTCGCAGAGCTCCGCAGCACACTTTAAAAAGATTCGTATGAACACCCTGCAACTGGATCTGTAACCGTTGAAAAAAAAAAACGCCTATTTGTGACCATTGCCAAGTTGTCATTGTTCCGTTTCTCTTAAATGACGATAGATAAATGGCTGGTTCTTTTTTTATTGACACCGGAGGCTCCTTGACTTTGACCTGAAGTGGAAAAATAATTTCTCTATTTCCATTTAGGACCTTTAATCCCAGAAAAACGGCCATAACTCAAAAACCGTCGAGGCCTAGACGCCATCTTGTTCGGGGCCAACTGCCCATTATGCCAAACCTACGCTCACCGAGTTTCGGCTTCGAAATATTTTCCGTTTTCGAGATAAGGCCCCGTCGTGATTCGTGATGTTTTGCCAAATTGCCATATGATTCCGTATGCCCTCTTGTGGGAAATTCCGGGATAGCGGAAAAACGCTCAAAAACTTGTTTATTTTATAAAACGGAAACCGAATGTCCGACAAAGTTCATTTGATGACTTCCCGGTAGGTCTGGCCCTACCGCACGGCCCGACGCCGACCGCGAATTTTACAAACGATTTCGGACGTCTAGTAAGGGACCGTACATTTGCAATATGGACTTTCTCACTGATCATACACGAAATGCCGAAATGTTCCCTTAAGGTATGTTAGGACTTTATCATATATTAGAGGTATCATGTTAGAGGTAACACTGTAACACTGTAAAGTAGAGATAACACTGTAAAGTAGAGGTAACACTGTATAGTAGAGGTAACACTGTAATGTAGAGATAACACTGTAAAGTAGAGGTAACACTGTAAAGTAGAGGTAACACTGTAAAGTAGAGGTCACTGTAAAGTAGAGGTAACACTGTAAAGTAGAGGTAACACTGTATAGCAGAGGTAACACTGTAAATTAGAGATAACACTGTAAAGTAGAGGTAACACTGTAAGGTAGAGGTAACACTGTAAGGTAGAGATAACACTGTAAAGTAGAAGTAACACTGTAAAGTAGAGGTAACACTGTAAAGTAGAGATAACACTGTAAAGTAGAGGTAACACTGTAGAGGTAACACTGTATAGTAGAGGTAACACTGTATAGTAGAGGTAACACTGTATAGTAGAGGTAACACTGTAAAGTAGAGGTAACACTGTAAAGTAGAGATAACACTGTAGAGGTAACACTGTATAGTAGAGGTAACACTGTATAGTAGAGGTAACACTGTAAAATAGAGGTAACACTGTAAAGTAGAGGTAACACTGTAAAGTAGAGGTAACACTGTACAGTAGCGATAACACTGTAAAGTAGAGGTAACACTGTAAAGTAGAGGTAACACTGTACAGTAGAGGTAACACTGTAAAGTAGAGGTAACACTGTAAAGTAGAGGTAACACGGTAACACTGTAAAGTAGAGGTACCACTGTAAAGTAGAGGTACCACTGTAAAGTAGAGGTAACACTGTAAAGTAGAGGTAACACTGTAAAGTAGAGGTAACACTGTATAGTAGATACACACCTCACAGCGGTAACACTGCATGTGGAAGTCTCGATCCAAGGCCACGATACGAACAGTCTCTTCCTGGCCTGGAGCTGGCATGATGGGCTCAGAACACACACTGCAACGAGGGGCAAACTTTCTAATAGGGGAGGATGGGAAAGACAGAGGAGTAGTAGAGGGGAGGGGGACAGAGAGAGGAGAGAGAGGCAGAGGGGAGAGGGAGAGAGACAGAGGGGAGAGGGGAGAGGGAGAGAGACAGAGGGGAGAGGGAGAGAGACAGAGGGGAGGGGAGAGAAAACATTTGAATGTACCTATGAATACAAATAAACTGTGTAATCAATGAGTGATCTTCTAACTGCAGGTGACTGAACTAAAGACATTTTTTACTTCACAAGACTCGTTTACTGTCTGAACGTGACGTTAGAAGTCTTTACTTCACAAGACTCGTTTACTGTCTGAACGTGAGATTAGAAGTCTTTACTTCACAAGACTCGTTTACTGTCTGAACGTGAGGTTAGAAGTCTTTACTTCCGTTTCTCTTCACAACTTAACGTACAGGCCATTTATTAGCCAATAAAATGAACATACTTGGGTGTGTGTGTCCCTCTGTGTGTGTGTGTCCCTCTGTGTGTGTGTGTGTGTGTGTCCCTCTGTGTGTGTGTGTGTGTGTGTGTCCCTCTGTGTGTCTCCCTCTGTGTGTGTGTCCCTCTGTGTGTGTGTGTCCCTCTGTGTGTGTGTCCCTCTGTGTGTGTGTGTCCCTCTGTGTGTGTGTGTGTGTGTGTGTGTCCCTCTGTGTGAGTGTGTGCTTGCCGCAGCCCCCTTTACTTGTGGAAGTCGTCGATGCAGTGGATGTGGTTGGCATCGTCCACAGTGAAGGGGATACCGTCCAGGCTGCGCAGACACACCACACAGGTGAAGCAGTGTGGATGGTAGGCCTTCCCTGTAGCCCGCAGGATACGCTCCATGATGGGTTTACTGCAGATGTTACAGGACTCCAGGGTGTTCTGAAACATACACAGACCAACAAGGAAAAGGTCTCATTCAATAACAGAAAACTCAAGAGATGTTGTCATTGGAGAACATGTGTAAATGTAGCAAGGGAGATGTGTTTCCCTTGATAGAAACGAGAGGTCATTACTTTAAACAACCGACAATGTAGCATTATGACAATGATGGTCAATTGCTCAGAGGCAATATGGTGTGGTCCACCCCTTACCATATGGACATGTGGTACAATAATTCACTGGGCTAATAAGAGTGAATAATGGGCTCCTATGGGGGGGGGATTTAACCTTTATTTGACTAGGCAAATTCAGATGAGAACCAACGGGGTACAGTGGGTTAACTGCCTTGTTCAGGGGCAGAACGACAGATTTTTACCTTGTCAGCTCGGGGATTCGATCAAGCAACCTTTTGATTACTGGCCTCTACACTCTAACCACTAGGCCACCCTGCCGTCCCTACACTCTAACCACTAGGCTACCTGCCGCCCCTACACTCTAACCACTAGGCTACCTGCCGCCCCCACACTCTAACCACTAGGCTACCTGCCGCCCCTACACTCTAACCACTAGGCTACCTGCCGCCCCTACACTCTAACCACTAGGCTACCTGCCGCCCCTACACTCTAACCACTAGGCTACCTGCCTCCTCTACACTCTAACCACTAGGCTACCTGCCGCCCCTACACTCTAACCACTAGGCTACCTGCCGCCCCCACACTCTAACCACTAGGCTACCTGCCGCCCCTACACTCTAACCACTAGGCTACCTGCCGCCCCTACACTCTAACCACTAGGCTACCTGCCGCCCCTACACTCTAACCACTAGGCTACCTGCCGCCCATACACTCTAACCACTAGGCTACCTGCCGCCCCCACACTCTAACCACTAGGCTACCTGCCACCCCTACACTCTAACCACTAGGCTACCTGCCGCCCCCACACTCTAACCACTAGGCTACCTGCCGCCCGTACACTCTAACCACTGGGCTGGCTACCTGCCGCCCCCACACTCTAACCACTAGGCTACCTGCCGCCCCTACACTCTAACCACTAGGCTACCTGCCGCCCCCACACTCTAACCACTAGGCTACCTGCCGCCCCTACACTCTAACCACTAGGCTACCTGCCGCCCCCACACTCTAACCACTAGGCTACCTGCCGCCCCTACACTCTAACCACTGGGCTACCTGCCTCCTCTACACTCTAACCACTAGGCTACCTGCCGCCCCTACACTCTAACCACTAGGCTACCTGCCGCCCCTACACTCTAACCACTAGGCTACCTGCCGCCCCCACACTCTAACCACTAGGCTACCTGCCGCCCCTACACTCTAACCACTGGGCTACCTGCCTCCTCTACACTCTAACCACTAGGCTACCTGCCGCCCCTACACTCTAACCACTAGGCTACCTGCCGCCCCTACACTCTAACCACTGGGCTACCTGCCTCCTCTACACTCTAACCACTAGGCTACCTGCCGCCCCTACACTCTAACCACTAGGCTACCTACCGCCTCTACACTCTAACCACTGGGCTACCTGCCACCACTACACTCTAACCACTAGGCTACCTGCCGCCCCTACACTCTAACCACTGGGCTACCTGCTGCCCCATAAAGTTGTTCAACAATCTAAGGTTGATGGCCAGGATATGGATTCCATCCAACGCTAGCTTCATACACCGTGGCCTGGGTATTTAGCTACGTTTTTTTCTATAGCTAGCTAGCTACATTATTTGATAGGCTATGCTGCTATTATACTAGGCTATGATACTTTGAGGTAACTAGCTATATACATAGCATCTTCCAACGTGTTAGCCAGCTTGCTTTCGTTAATGTTTAAACTTGAAATGCCTAGCTAAGATCCCTGCTTGCTAATGGTAACTACCTAGCTAGCCAACTAGCTATCTAGCTCATAATCAAGTAAACCGACATGTTCGATGCATTGCTTTCAATAATGTTTCAACTAGAACTGACTCGCTAAGATTCCTGCTAGCTAAATATTCAAAGCAAACCAGCTAGCTAGCAATTGAGGGCTTCAGCTAACCCTAAACAAGACGCCAACAACATTATCGTTTACTATATAGGGCAACAAAAATAATGATGACAGATCATTAGACAAGAAAGGCAGTTGCCAGACACCAGTCCTGTTTCAGAGTAATGGAAGACACTGGAATCAGACTGGTCCTATTTGATCGGGTCAGAAGATAAAATACTAGAATACACATATCACAACCACCATTGATAATGTAATCAGTGCCCTTGTGTGTGTGTTTGCATGTTGTAAGGAGGCGCATGTTTCCCATCCACAGTGACCGCAATGGACTGCTGCTGGGTCTGTAATGCCAACCAATCAGTGCCATTTAGGCACATGTCCCTTATGACTTAGCTGTGAATCAGGATCGCTGATTGGTATATCAGGTATATCTCTCTAGTCACCCCCAAAATCAATTCTTTCTTTGGCCGCCTCTCCTTCCAGTTCTCTGCTGCCAATGACTGGAACGAACTACAAAAATCTCTGAAACTGGTAACACTTATCTCCCTCACTAGCTTTAAGCACCAACTGTCAGAGCAGCTCACAGATTACTGCACCTGTACATAGCCCATCTATAATTTAGCCCAAACAACTACCTCTCTCCCTACTGTATTTATTTTATTTTATTTATTTATTTTCCTCCTTTGCACCCCCATTATTTTTATTTCTACTTTGCACATTTTTCCATTGCAAATCTACCATTCCAGTGTTTTACTTGCTATATTGTATTTACTTTGCCACCATGGCCTTTTTTTGCCTTTACCTCCCTTATCTCACCTCATTTGCTCACATTGTATATAGACTTGTTTATACTGTATTATTGACTGTATGTTTGTTTTACTCCATGTGTAACTCTGTGTCGTTGTATGTGTCGAACTGCTTTGCTTTATCTTGGCCAGGTCGCAATTGTAAATTAGAACTTGTTCTCAACCTGGTTAAATAAAGGTGAAATAAAATAAATAAAACTTAAAATTGGCTGTGTTCAATTTGTGTATTTACTGTTGGCTTCCGGGGACAGTCTTTCTCTCCCTCTATTTCTCTGTAATAGGAGCTGGGTTAGATCTGTAAGTCAGGCTCATTCATGACCAGTATCTGTGACGAGAGAGAGAGGGGGTCTGGAGCTCTGACAAACAACACATAAGGAACTAAAGGTGAAATCAGACTCTGAGTCACCTTCACTCACCAACAACAGGTTCAGGTCAGTACCTTATTCAATGTCCAGGGTACTGGAGTGGTTGTATATACAGGTCAGAACCTTATTCAATGTCCAGGGTCCTGGAGTGGTTGTATATACAGGTCAGTACCAGAACCTTATTCAATGTCCAGTGTACTGGAGTGGTTGTATAGACAGGTCAGTACCAGAACCTTATTCAATGTCCAGGGTCCTGGAGTGGTTGCATATACAGGTCAGAACCTTATTCAATGTCCAGGGTCCTGGAGTGGTTGTATATACAGGTCAGAACCTTATTCAATGTCCAGGGTACTGGAGTGGTTGTATATACAGGTCAGTACCAGAACCTGATTCAATGTCCAGGGTCCTGGAGTGGTTGTATATACAGGTCAGTACCAGAACCTTATTCAATGTCCAGGGTCCTGGAGTGGTTGTATATACAGGTCAGTACCAGAACCTTATTCAATGTCCAGGGTCCTGGAGTGGTTGTATATACAGGTCAGAACCTTATTCAATGTCCAGGGTTCTGGAGTGGTTGTATAGACAGGTCAGAACCAGAACCTTATTCAATGTCCAGGGTACTGGAGTGGTTGTATATACAGGTCAGAACCTTATTCAATGTCCAGGGTTCTGGAGTGGTTGTATATACAGGCCAGTACCAGAACCTTATTCAATGTCCAGGGTACTGGAGTGGTTGTATAGACAGGTCAGTACCAGAACCTTATTCAATGTCCAGGGTCCTGGAGTGGTTGTATAGACAGGTCAGAACCTTATTCAATGTCCAGGGTCCTGGAGTGGTTGTATATACAGGTCAGAACCTTATTCAATGTCCAGGGTCCTGGAGTGGTTGTATAGACAGGTCAGTACCAGAACCTTATTCAATGTCCAGGGGTACTGGAGTGGTTGTATATACAGGTCAGTACCAGAACCTTATTCAATGTCCAGGGTAATGGAGTGGTTGTATATACAGGTCAGTACCAGAACCTTATTCAATGTCCAGGGTCCTGGAGTGGTTGTATTTACAGGTCAGAACCTTATTCAATGTCCAGGGTCCGGGAGTAGTTGTATAGACAGGTCAGTACCAGAACCTTATTCAGTGTCCAGGGTCCTGGAGTGGTTGTATATACAGGTCAGTACCAGAACCTTATTCAATGTCCAGGGACCTGGAGTGGTTGTATAGACAGGTCAGAACCTTATTCAATGTCCAGGGTCCTGGAGTGGTTGTATATACAGGTCAGTCAGTACCTTATTCAATGTCCAGGGTCCTGGAGTGGTTGTATAGACAGGTCAGTACCAGAACCTTATTCAATGTCCAGGGTAATGGAGTGGTTGTATATACAGGTCAGTACCAGAACCTTATTCAATGTTCAGGGTACTGGAGTGGTTGTATAGACAGGTCAGTACCAGAACCTTATTCAATGTCCAGGGTAATGGAGTGGTTGTATATACAGGTCAGTACCAGAACCTTATTCAATGTCCAGGGTCCTGGAGTGGTTGTATATACAGGTCAGAACCTTATTCAATGTCCAGGGTTCTGGAGTGGTTGTATAGACAGGTCAGAACCAGAACCTTATTCAATGTCCAGGGTACTGGAGTGGTTGTATATACAGGTCAGAACCTTATTCAATGTCCATGGTCCTGGAGTGGTTGTATATACAGGTCAGAACCTTATTTAATGTCCAGGGTTCTGGAGTGGTTGTATAGACAGGTCAGAACCAGAACCTTATTCAATGTCCAGGGTCCTGGAGTGGTTGTATATACAGGTCAGTACCAGAACCTTATTCAATGTCCAGGGTACTGGAGTGGTTGTATAGACAGGTCAGTACCAGAACCTTATTCAATGTCCAGGGTCCTGGAGTGGTTGTATAGACAGGTCAGTACCAGAACCTTATTCAGTGTCCAGGGTAATGGAGTGGTTGTATAGACAGGTCAGTACCAGAACCTTATTCAATGTCCAGGGTACTGGAGTGGTTGTATATACAGGTCAGTACCAGAACCTTATTCAATGTCCAGGGTCCTGGAGTGGTTGTATATACAGGTCAGAACCTTATTCAATGTCCAGGGTAATGGAGTGGTTGTATATACAGGTCAGTACCAGAACCTTATTCAATGTCCAGGGTCCTGGAGTGGTTGTATAGACAGGTCAGTACCAGAACCTTATTCAGTGTCCAGGGTAATGGAGTGGTTGTATGTACAGGTCAGTACCAGAACCTTATTCAATGTCCAGGGTCCTGGAGTGGTTGTATAGACAGGTCAGTACCAGAACCTTATTCAATGTCCAGGGTACTGGAGTGGTTGTATATACAGGTCAGTACCAGAACCTTATTCAATGTCCAGGGGTCATGGAGTGGTTGTATAGACAGGTCAGAACCAGAACCTTATTCTATGTCCAGGGTCCTGGAGTGGTTGTATATACAGGTCAGAACCTTATTCAATGTCCAGGGGTACTGGAGTGGTTGTATATACAGGTCAGTACCAGAACCTTATTCAATGTCCAGGGTTCTGGAGTGGTTGTATAGACAGGTCAGTACCAGAACCTTAGTCAATGTCCAGGGTACTGGAGTGGTTGTATATACAGGTCAGTACCAGAACCTTATTCAATGTCCAGGGTCCTGGAGTGGTTGTATATACAGGTCAGTACCAGAACCTTATTCAATGTCCAGGGTACTGGAGTGGTTGTATAGACAGGTCAGTACCAGAACCTTATTCAATGTCCAGGGTACTGGAGTGGTTGTATATACAGGTCAGAACCTTATTCAATGGCCAGGGTCCTGGAGTGGTTGTATATACAGGTCAGTACCAGAACCTTAGTCAATGTCCAGGGTCCTGGAGTGGTTGTATATACAGGTCAGTACCAGAACCTTATTCAATGTCCAGGGTAATGGAGTGGTTGTATATACAGGTCAGTACCAGAACCTTATTCAATGTCCAGGGTCCTGGAGTGGTTGTATAGACAGGTCAGTACCAGAACCTTATTCAATGTCCAGGGTACTGGAGTGGTTGTATATACAGGTCAGTACCAGAACCTTATTCAATGTCCAGGGGTACTGGAGTGGTTGTATATACAGGTCAGAACCAGAACCTTATTCAATGTCCAGGGTAATGGAGTGGTTGTATATACAGGTCAGTACCAGAACCTTATTCAATGTCCAGGGTAATGGAGTGGTTGTACATACAGGTCAGTACCAGAACCTTAGTCAATGTCCAGGGTCCTGGAGTGGTTGTATAGACAGGTCAGTACCAGAACCTTATTCAATGTCCAGGGTACTGGAGTGGTTGTATAGACAGGTCAGTACCAGAACCTTATTCAATGTCCAGGGTAATGGAGGGTTTGTATATACAGAACCTTATTCAATGTCCAGGGTCCTGGAGTGGTTGTATAGACAGGTCAGAACCTTATTCCATGTCCAGGGTCCTGGAGTTGATGTATAGACAGGTCAGTACCAGAACCTTAGTCAATGTCCAGGGTACTGGAGGGTTTGTATATACAGGTCAGTACCAGAACCTTATTCAATGTCCAGGGTCCTGGAGTGGTTGTATATACAGGTCAGCACCAGAACCTTTTCAATGTCCAGGGTACTGGAGTGGTTGTATATACAGGTCAGTACCAGAACCTTATTCAATGTCCAGGGTACTGGAGTGGTTGTATATACAGGTCAGTACCAGAACCTTATTCAATGTCCAGGGTACTGGAGTGGTTAAGGTAAGGAACGAGAAGCACAAGCATTTCGCTACACTCGCATTAACATCTGCTAACCATGTGTATGTGACAAATAAATTTGATTTGATTTATATATAAAAAAGTGACTGGTAGTAGGATACACA
The DNA here is from genome assembly GCF_045791955.1 of Oncorhynchus clarkii lewisi. Taxonomy (NCBI): domain Eukaryota; kingdom Metazoa; phylum Chordata; class Actinopteri; order Salmoniformes; family Salmonidae; genus Oncorhynchus; species Oncorhynchus clarkii. Next base: position 95,198,888 of record NC_092151.1, on the reverse strand, counting down.
TTTAAACAGGGCTGAAAAGTGACTGGTAGCAGGATACACATTTAAACAGGGCTGAAAAGTGACTGGTAGCAGGATACACATTTAAACAGGGCTGATAAGTGACTGGTAGCAGGATACCACATTTAAACAGGGCTGAAAAGTGACTGGTAGCAGGATACCACATTTAAACAGGCTGAAAAGTGACTGGTAGCAGGATACACATTTAAACAGGGCTGATAAGTGACTGGTAGCAGGATACACATTTAAACAGGGCTGAAAAGTGACTGGTAGCAGGATACACATTAATTTAAACGGAAAGTATTCACACCCCTTGACTTATTACACATTCTGTTCTGTTTCAGCCAGAATTTAAAAGGAATTCAATTGAGAATGTGTCACTGGCCTACGCACAACACCCCATAATATAAACGTGTTATATTGTTTTTAGACATTTTTACAAATGAATTAAAAATGAAAATCTGAAAAGTATGGCAAGACTAAATACGTTGAGTGGTTCTGGTCTAGAATGTGTGTCTACGTTGAGTGGTTCTGGTCTAGAATGTGTGTCTACGTTGAGTGGTTCTGGTCTAGAATGTGGGTCTACGTTGAGTGGTTCTGGTCTAGAATGTGGGTCTACGTTGAGTGGTTCTGGTCTAGAATGTGTGTCTACGTTGAGTGGTTCTGGTCTAGAATGTGTGTCTACGTTGAGTGGTTCTGGTCTAGAATGTGTGTCTACGTTGAGTGGTTCTGGTCTAGAATGTGTGTCTACGTTGAGTGGTTCTGGTCTAGAATGTGTGTCTACGTTGAGTGGTTCTGGTATAGAATGTCTCTCTCTCTCTCTCTGAGAGATTCTGATTAGCAGTGTATTCTCAAACACAAACACAGTTGTTTTTCACCCGCCTAGCGACCGCCGTTCCCCTCTCTGATTGGTGAGTGGGTCAGAGGGAGCTGTAAATACATCCACTTTGTGATGACTGCAGGTTTTCCCCCCTCCAGACTGGAAGGCTCGCTGGGCAGGCGGCCCGCAGGGGAAGTGGCAGACCCATCCAACTCTGTCTGATCTCAGACATCCCTCTCCTTAATATCTACTCTGCCATTTGTTACTCCCAATATTTCATAAATAATGATTTGCCCTCTCTAAACAGCTCTGCGATTACAGGGGACTGGGGCGGGAAGGGAAGCGAAGACGACGGAGATATCATCAATTAGCTGACTGATGGGCCGTGTGATTGGCTGATGGGGAGGGGGCTGTGCTGTGCTCAGGCATTTCCTGGATCTCTGCATCTTTCTCTCTGCATTTCTCTCTCTCTACCTCTGTCTCTCTCTCTCTCTCTCTACCTCTGCCTCTCTCTCTCTACCTCTGCCTCTCTCAATTCAATTCAATAAAAAAAAAAATGAACAGTAAACATTACCCTTAAAAATGATCCAAAAGAATAAAGACATTTCAAATGTCATATTATGTCTATATACAGTGTTAATTATGTCTATATACAGTGTTAATTATGTCTATATACAGTGTTAATTATGTCTATATACAGTGTTAATTATGTCTATATACAGTGTGGTAACGATGTGTAAATAGTTAAAGTACAAAAAGGGAAAATAAATAAGCATAAATATGGGTTGTATTTACAATGGTGTTTGTTCTTCACTGGTTGCCCTTTTCTCGTGGCAACAGGTCACAAATCTTGCTGCTGTGATGCACACTGTGGAATTTCACCCAGTAGATATGGGAGTTTATTATTATTCTTTTTTGAATTCTTTGTGGATCTGTGTAATCTGAGGGAAATATGTGTCTCTAATATGGTCATACATTGGGCAGGAGGTTAGGAAGTGCAGCTCAGTTTCCACCTCATTTTGTGGTCAGTGAGCACATAGCCTGTCTTCTCTTGAGAGCCATGTCTGTCTACGGCGGCCTTTCTCAATAGCAAGGCTATGCTCACTGAGTCTGTACATAGTCAAAGCTTTCCTTAAGTTTGGGTCAGTCACAGTGGTCAGGTATTCTTCCGCTGTGTACTCTCTGAACTATTGGGGGAGGTTTATGACCCCCATAAATACCCCCGTTTCTCTCTCTCTGCTCTATAGAGCTGACTTTTGAAAAGCCCTTTGTTAACATAGAGATTCTGGGAATATCAAAAGGTGGGAAACTGAACCATATTACGGTAATCCAACCAGTTGAAAATATGTGCTGGTACTTAATGAATATGATGTCAGATCAGTTGATGATAGGACGACATAAACTGTATCTGGGAAAATCTACACATTATAGTTATCAGATTCACATGGAATTGTTGTGCAATTTAAATGTTTAAATATGAAACTATTTGTGAAAAGATGAAATGTAATTTTAGCTTCTTAACGAGAGAACGTTTTGTCGTAAGAAAACCACTCTGCTCATTCAGAGGCCCTCTGCTCAAGTGAACAGACCTGGGTTGTAAACTATGAAACACGCCCATCTTTCACCACTATATAAACACGCAGGTGAAAATTCAACTTTCTGTTCCGAGGACATGATGGTCCTAGGTTAAAAGGGCTCAGATAATAACCTAACGAAATTAGCATTGTGTTCAAGGTGAAGATCGACACGCCGGAAGGATGAATTTCGACTATACCAGCCAGATTATAGCACTAGCTTAAAAGTATCACAACTTGGTATGAACTTTGAACTCTTATTCACTCCAGAAGTGAGTTAGCAGCAGCCGCTGTAAACGTGGGCTAGGAAAGGATGGACGACGTATACAGTCTACAGTCTAACACACACAACGATACTACAACGTATCCAGTTTACCACCAGAGACATTCTTCAGAGGAGAAGAGATCCCTGCAGGGCAACACGGCCTTCCATCTACGACCAACCTATTGAAGCGCAGCTCAGAGTAAATATTCCTTTTCGTTTATTTAGAATGCATAAGATTCTGTATTTATGATAGCACAGCTTCTCCAGTTGTTTCTCAGTCTTCCCGCTCTTTCATTCAAAACCCAACCCCCTTTCTTTGTGTAACCAGACGTCCTATCTTTTCCGTCCGCCAGGGACGTTTTCCTTTATGACATCATTAGTAATCAATGCAATCCATTCTGTGTAGATGTAATCCTGTGTGATTATTTAGGTATTTTGTAAATAAATAATTAAACCACATGTTGTAATGCTGATTCAACTTTGTGAAGATAACCAAGAATTTACAACTTTCAGATGAGACTGAATAAAGTGACGATTAAATATTGACTACTACTGATGTAAAAGATTACTAGGTCTTTAACTTCTTTGGGACTGGGGGGCAGTATTGAGTAGCTTGGATGAATAAAGTGCACAGAGTAAACTGCCTACTACTCAGGCCCAGTTGTTAATATATGCATATTATTAGTAGATTTGGATAGAAAACAGTCTGAAGTTTCTAAAACTGTTTGAATTATGTCTGTGAGTATAACATAACTCATATAGAAGGCAAAAACATGAGAATAAAATCCAACCAGGAAGTGTGAAATCTGAGGATTGTAGTTTTTCAAGTCAATTCCTATCGAATATACAGTCTCTATGGGGTCATATTGCACTTCCTAAGGCTTCCACTAGTGTCCCTGAACAAAGAGGGGGGTCAAAAACAAAAGTAACAGTCAGTATCTGGTGTGGCCACCAGCTGCATTAAGTACTGCAGTGCATCTCCTCCTCATGGACTGCACCATATTTGCCAGTTCTTGCTGTGAGATGTTACCTCACTCTTCCACCAAGGCACCTGTAAGTTCCAGGACATTTCTGGGGGGAATGGCCCTAGCCCTCACCTTCCGATCCAACAGGTCCCAGACGTGCTCAATGGGATTGAGATCCGGGCTCTTCGCTGGTCATAGCAGAACACTGACATTCCTGTCTTGCAGGAAATCACGCACAGAACGAGCAGTATGGCTGGTGGCATTGTCATGCTGGAGGGTCATGTCAGGATGTGCCTGCAGGAAGGGTACCATATGAGGAAGGAGGATGTCTTCCCTGTAACGCACAGCATTGAGCTTGCCTGCAATGACAACAAGCTCAGTCCGATGATGCTGTGACACATTGCCCCAGAACATGACGGACCCTCCACATCCAAATCGATCCCGCTCCAGAGTACAGGCCTCGGTGTAACGCTCATTCCTTCGACGATAAAACACGAATCCGACCATCACCCCTGGTGAGACAAAACCGCTACTCGTCAGTGAATAGCACTTTTTGCCAGTCCTGTCTCGTCCAGCGACACTGGGTTTGTGCCCATAGGCGACGTTGTTGCCAGTGATGTCTGGTGAGGACCTGCCTTACAACAGGCCTACAAGCCCTCAGTCCAGCCTCTCTCAGCCTATTGCGGACAGTCTGAGCACTGATGGAGGGATTGCGCGTTCCTGGTGTAACTCGGGCAGTTGTTGCCATCCTGTACCTGTCCCGCAGGTGTGATGTTTGGATGTACCGATCCTGTGCAGGTGTTGTTATACGTGGTCTGCCACTGCGAGGACGATCAGCTGTCTGTCCTGTCTCCCTGTCTCCCTGTAGTGCTGTCTTAGGCGTCTCACAGTACGGACATTGCAATTTATTGCTATGGCCACATCTGCAGTCCTCATGCCTCCTTGCAGCATGCCTAAGGCACGTTCACAGGCCCTGGGCATCTTTCATTTGGTATTTTTCAGCGTCAGTAGGAAGGCCTCTTTAGTGTCCTAAGTTTTCATAACTGTGACCTTAATTGCCTACTGTCTGTAAGCTGTTAGTGTCTTAACGACCGTTCCACAGGTGCATGTTCATTAATTGTTTATGGTTCTTTGAACAAGCATGGGAAATAGTGTTTAAACCCTTTACAATGAAGCTCTGTGAAGTTATTTGGATTTTTACAAATTATCTTTGAAAGACAGGGTCTAGTTTATAACTAATTCAAGTATTTTTAGCCAGATCCTAATTGATATGTCTAATTTTATGTTCCTTTTGATGGCATAGAAGGTCCTTCGTGCCTTGTCTCTCAGCTCATTCACAGCTTTGTGGAAGTTACCTGTGGCGCTGATGTTTAGGCAGCTGACGCACGCTACGGTAACTATTCAAATTTTTGTCTCCACTTTTGTGGATTGTGGTGATCAGGTTAAAAAAATGTATGCTTAATTGAGCTGCTTTCTGTTGTTCTTTCTTTTCTCTTAGTGTATTTCTGTATTGTTTTAGTGTTTCACCATAGTGAAGGTTTCTGATTTTCTGGGTCTTTATGTGTTTTTGATGGATATGTTTCTTAATTTCTTTCTTTCTTTTCCAGTGCATTATTCATCAAAACCATTTGTCATTGTTGTTAGTTTTTATCTTAGGTTTTCTGCTGATAGGTTAAATATATTGTTCAGGCCTCCTACTCCTAAGTTTAACCTCTCCGGGGTATGTGGGACACTAGCATCCCACCTGGCCAACATCCAGTGAGATTGCAGAGCGCCAAATTCAAATACAGAAATACTCATTATAAAGATTCAGAAAAGATACAACTATTTTCCATAGGTTTAAAGATGAACTTTTTGTGAATCCAACTACGGTGTCAGATTTAAAAAATGCTTTACGGCGAAAGCATACCTTACGATTATTTGAGAACATAGCCCAGCAGACAAATCATTACAAAGAGTAACCAGCCAAGTAGAACAGTTACACAAGTCAGAAAGAGATACAAATTAATCACTTACCTTTGATGATCTTCAAATGGTTGCACTCAGCAGACATTCATTTATTTTGTTCGATGAAGTCTCTTTATATCCAAAAACCTCAGTTTTATTTGCGCGTTTTCTTCAGTAATCCACAGGCTCAAACGCAGTCACAACAGGAAGACAAAAAAATCAAAATTGTATCCGTAAAGTTCATAGAAACATGTCAAACAATGTTTATATTCAATCCTCAGGTTGTTTTTA
>NC_092151.1:95048029-95188029 GCF_045791955.1 Oncorhynchus clarkii lewisi | reverse complement strand
ACCCTGGTGAGGACGACGAGACGGTTTCGGACAGTTTGTGCAGAAATCTTTCGGTTGTGAAAACCCACAGTTTCATCAGCTGTCCGGGTGGCTGGTCTGAGATGATCCCTCAGGTGAAAAACCCGGATGTGGAGGTCCTGGGCTGGTGTGGTTACACGTGGTCTGTGGCTGTGGAGGTCCTGGGCTGGTGTGGTAACACGTGGTCTGTGGTTGTGGAGGTCCTGGGCTGGTGTGGTAACACGTGGTCTGTGGCTGTGGAGGTCCTGGGCTGGTGTGGAGGTCCTGGGCTGGTGTGGTTACACGTGGTCTGTGGTTGTGGAGGTCCTGGGCTGGTATGGAGTCCTGGGCTGGTGTGGTTACACGTGGTCTGTGGTTGTGGAGGTCCTGGGCTGGTGTGGTTACACGTGGTCTGTGGTTGTGGAGGTCCTGGGCTGGTGTGGTAACACGTGGTCTGTGGCTGAGGAGGTCCTGGGCTGGTGTGGAGGTCCTGGGCTGGTGTGGTTACACGTGGTCTGTGGTTGTGGAGGTCCTGGGCTGGTGTGGTTACACCTGGTCTGTGGTTGTGGAGGTCCTGGGCTGGTGTGGTTACACGTGGTCTGCGGTTGTGAGGCCGGTTGGATGTATTGCCAAATTCTCCAAAATGACATTGGAGGTGGCTTATGGTAGAGAAATGAACATTAAATTCTCTGACAACAGCTCTGGTGGACATTCCTTCAGTCAGCATGCCAATTGTACGTTCCCTCAAAACTTGAGACATCGGTCGCATTGTATTGTGTGACAAAACTGCACATTTTAGAGTGGCCTTTTATTGTCCCCGGTACAAGGTGCACCTGTGTAATCAGCTTCTTGATTTGCCACACCTGTCAGGTGGATGGATTGTCTTGGCAAAGAAGAAATGCTCACTAACAGGGATGTAAAACAAATTTGTGCACAACATTTGAGAGAAATAAACTTTTTTGCGCGTATGGAAAATGTCTTGGTATCTTTTATTTCAGATCATGAAACACGGGACCAAACACTTCACATGTTGGTTGGGTTTATATTTTCGTTCAGTATAGATTCATTTATTGGGGGGGTTCGGCTAGAGTTATGCTAACCCGTTGCTTGCTAGTTTGCTGGCTAGCTATAGAGGTTAGCTGGATAGTTAGCTACAGTAGTTAGCTACAGAAGTTAGCTGGATAGTTAGCTACAGTTGTTAGCTACAGAGGTTAGCTGGATAGTTAGCTACAGTTGTTAGCTACAGAGGTTAGCTACAGAGGTTAGCTGGATAGTTAGCTACAGTTGTTAGCTACAGAGGTTAGCTGGATAGTTAGCTACAGTTGTTAGCTGCAGAGGTTAGCTGGATAGTTAGCTACAGTTGTTAGCTACAGAGGTTAGCTGGATAGTTAGCTACAGAGGTTAGCTGGATAGTTAGCTTGCTGGCTAGCTACCGAGGTGAGCTGGAAAGTTAGCTACAGTAGTTAGCTACAGAGGTTAGCTGGATAGTTATCTACAGAGGTTAGCTACAGTAGTTAGCTCGATAGTTAGCTACAGAGGTTAGCTGGATAGTTAGCTACAGTAGTTAGCTACAGAAGTTAGCTGGATAGTTAGCTACAGTAGTTAGCTACAGAGGTTAGCTGGATATTTAGCTACAGAGGTTAGCTGGATAGTTAGCTTGCTGGCTAGCTACAGAGGTTAGCTGGATAGTTTGCTGCAGTATTTAGCTATAGAGGTTAGCTGGATAGCTAGCTACAGTAGTTAGCTACTGCCATCAGTTGTTGTGTTATTATCATATTTAGCCTATTCCACCGTTTGTTTAAATGTATACTGGCATTTGAAGACAGCGTGGGAAAAGGGATTCCGGACACACTGTGGACACCGTAGACACATTTACATGTAGGTGTAGACGCCTTGGGAATATCAAGATCAGAACGCCATAATCAGAACATTAAAACCGCATGAAGTGTCAAGTGTAGACAGGGCCAGAGAGGCTTGTGTCCAGGAGACGAGGAGCAGGACCGTGCAACGCTAACGTTACTCGTCCGTAAGAAAGTTAAACAACTGTGACCCAAAACCCAGACACTCTAGGTTGACCTTCACCAAGCCCCCAGACCAAGACGGCTCCCTGGTGTCTGACTCGTGTCTGCCTGGGAGAAAGACCCACTAGGATTCCATTCAGAGACCAGGACATTTAACTTACATTTACATTTCATTTGATATCGGTAATTACTTTCCATTGACTAGAGAATCACCCCTGTCTGTCTCTCTGCCAGTCTGTCTGTCTCTCTGCCAGTCTGTCTGTCTCTCTGCCAGTCTGTCTGTCTCTCTGCCAGTCTGTCTGTCTCTCTGCCAGTCTGCCTGTCTCTCTGCCAGTCTGTCTGTCTCTCTGCCAGTCTGTCTGTCTCTCTGCCAGTCTGTCTGTCTCTCTGCCAGTCTGCCTGTCTCTCTGCCAGTCTGTCTGTCTCTCTGCCAGTCTGCCTGTCTCTCTGCCAGTCTGCCTGTCTCTCTGCCAGTCTGTCTGTCTCTCTGCCAGTCTGTCTGTCTCTCTGCCAGTCTGTCTGTCTCTCTGCCAGTCTGTCTGTCTCTCTGCCAGTCTGTCTGTCTCTCTGCCAGCCTGTCTGTCTCTCTGCCAGTCTGTCTGTCTCTCTGCCAGCCTGTCTGTCTGTCTCTCAGCCAGTCTGTCTGTCTCTCTGCCAGTCTGTCTATCTCTCTGCCAGTCTGTCTGTCTCTCTGCCAGCCTGTCTGTCTCTCTGCCAGTCTGTCTGTCTCTCTGCCAGTCTGTCTGTCTCTCTGCCAGTCTGTATGTCTCTCTGCCAGTCTGTCTGTCTCTCTGCCAGTCTGTCTGTCTCTCTGCCAGTCTGTCTGTCTCTCTGCCAGCCTGTCTGTCTGTCTCTCTGCCAGCCTGTCTGCCTGTCTCTCTGCCAGCCTGTCTGCCTGTCTCTCTGCCAGTCTGTCTGTCTCTCTGCCAGCCTGTCTGCCTGTCCCCCGTCGGTCTCTCTGCCAGTCTGTCTGTCTCTCTGCCAGTCTGTCTGTCTCTCTGCCAGTCTGTCTGTCTCTCTGCCAGTCTGTCTGTCTCTCTGCCAGCCTGTCTGTCTCTCTGCCAGCCTGTCTGCCTGTCTCTCTGCCAGCCTGCCCGTCTCTCTGCCAGCCTGTCTGCCTGTCCCCCGTCTGTCTCTCTGCCAGTCTGTCTGTCTCTCTGCCAGTCTGTCTGTCTCTCTGCCAGCCTGTCTGTCTCTCTGCCAGCCTGTCTGCCTGTCTCTCTGCCAGCCTGCCTGTCTCTCTGCCAGCCTGTCTGCCTGTCCCCCGTCTGTCTCTCTGCCAGTCTGTCTGTCTCTCTGCCAGTCTGTCTGTCTCTCTGCCAGCTTGTCTGTCTCTCTGCCAGCCTGTCTGTCTGTCTCTCTGCCAGTCTACCTTTCTCTCTGTCAGCCTGCCTGTCTGTCCCCCGTCTGTCTCTCTGCCAGTCTGTCTGTCTCTCTGCCAGCCTGCCTGTCTGTCTCCCGTCTGTCTCTCTGCTCGTCTGTCCATCCGTCCGTCCGCCTGTCTCTCTCTCTAATCCAGTTGACATGCAGAGCATAATGGTAACATTAGAATTGTATGACTGTCAAGCTTCCATGAATGAAAATCTGGTGTCATAACCATGTTAAAACACCCTCATAGTGGTGTGTGTGTGGTGGTAGTGGTGTGTGTGTGGTGGTGGTAGTGGTGTGTGTGTGTGGTGGTGGTAGTGGTGTGTGTGTAGTGGTGTGTGTGTGTGTGTATGGTGTGGTAGTGTGTGTGTGTGTGTGTGTGTGTATGGTGTGGTGTGGTAGTGTGTGTAGTGGTGTGTGTGTGTGTATGGTGTGGTAGTGTGTGTGTGTGTGTGTATGCTGTGGTGTGGTAGTGGTGTGTGGGTATGGTGTGGTAGTGTGTGTAGTGGTGTGTGTGTGTGTGTGTATGGTGTGGTAGTGTGTGTGTGTGTGTGTGTGTATGGTGTGGTGTGGTAGTGTGTGTAGTGGTGTGTGTGTGTATGGTGTGGTAGTGTGTGTGTGTGTGTATGGTGTGGTGTGGTAGTGTGTGTAGTGGTGTGGTGTGGTAGTGTGTGTGTATGGTGTGGTAGTGTGTGTGTGTGTGTATGGTGTGGTGTGGTAGTGTGTGTAGTGGTGTGTGTGTGTATGGTGTGGTAGTGTGTGTGTGTAGTAGTGGTGTGTGTGTGTAGTGGTGTGTGTGTGTGTGTATGGTGTGGTAGTGTGTGTGTGTGTGTGTGTGTGTATGGTGTGGTGTGGTAGTGTGTGTAGTGGTGTGTGTGTGTGTATGGTGTGGTAGTGTGTGTGTGTGTGTATGGTGTGGTGTGGTAGTGGTGTGTGGGTATGGTGTGGTAGTGTGTGTAGTGGTGTGTGTGTGTGTGTGTATGGTGTGGTAGTGTGTGTGTGTGTGTGTGTGTATGGTGTGGTGTGGTAGTGTGTGTAGTGGTGTGTGTGTGTATGGTGTGGTAGTGTGTGTGTGTGTATGGTGGTGGTGTGGTAGTGTGTGTAGTGGTGTGTGTGTGTGTATGGTGTGGTAGTGTGTGTGTGTGTGTATGGTGTGGTGTGGTAGTGTGTGTAGTGGTGTGTGTGTGTATGGTGTGGTAGTGTGTGTAGTGGTGTGTGTGTGTGTATGGTGTGGTAGTGTGTGTGTGTGTGTATGGTGTGGTGTGGTAGTGTGTGTAGTGGTGTGTGTGTGTATGGTGTGGTAGTGTGTGTGTGTGTGTGTATGGTGTGGTGTGGTACTGTGTGTAGTGGTGTGGTGTGGTAGTGTGTGTAGTGGTGTGTGTGTGTATGGTGTAGTAGTGTGTGTGTGTGTGTGTATGGTGTAGTAGTGTGTGTGTGTGTGTGTATGGTGTGGTGTGGTAGTGTGTGTAGTGGTGTGTGTGTGTGTATGGTGTGGTAGTGCGTGTGTATGGTGTGGTGTGGTAGTGGTGTGTGTGTGTGTGTGTGTGTGTGTATGGTGTGGTAGTGTGTGTGTGTGTTTGTGTATGGTGTGGTGTGGTAGTGGGAGAGAACTCTCGTGAGAATCATGAAGTACCACTCCATTGACCTTGAAATGATAAACTGGGTGATTCACAGACACTAGTGGCAGTGAGTTGTCATCTCTCTCTCCGGTATAATATATCCGGCTGAATCTCTCTCTCCGGTTTGCTGAATATCAGGAATTTGATGAATTAACATTTACATTAAGACTTTTACTGGGTGACTTTTTATTTCATTTGTCATATTTTTATTTCTTTAATAACCTTTATTAGGTTCATCTTTCATTTAGGCGAGTCAGTTAAGAACACGTTCTTATTTACAATGACGGCCTACCCCCCCCCCCCCCGGGCCAAACCCGGACACCACCGGGCCAATTGCGCACCACCCTGTGGGACTCCCAATCACAGCCGGATGTGATACAGCCTGGATTCGAAACAGGTACTGTAGTGACGCCTCTAGCAAGGAGATGAAGTGCCGTTAGACTGGCTACTCCACTCTTTCACTTGAAGTAATTTTCTACTAAGTCATTTGTTCGGACACTTCTACCAGACGGACCACTATATACATCTAATGCCATTAGTAACCAAGAAATGTTAAAAAATATATATTGAAAAGTATGTAAAAAAAAAAATATATAATAATATTCTTGGTCTCAATTGTGACTGATGGGAACATACTGTATACACACAGACATGGAACACTGGTCACTTTAATCATTTTAACATACTGTTTTACTCATTTCGTATGTATATACTATGTTCTAGTCAAGGCCTATCCTATTTAACTATTGCTGTACACACTATTCTATCTACGTATTCTACAGATATACTAACTATTCTATCCATCTACAGTGGTTCCTCCTTTAAAAGTTGTGAGTTAACGCCGCGGGACTACAGAGGTAATCTGTGGTTTAAGACGGTACCCTGCGTCACCACTTCATTGCTCCAGACCACCACAAGGGGGGGTTAGAGCACTCATTATGCTTTTGGGTCCTACTGTGTCTCTAACTGACAATGAATGGGCAAAATAAACCTCAATAGCAACTGATAATTGTGCATGACTTCAGTATTACTTACTAAAGCTGTTGTAGCTGTTGCCTTGGCAGGTTACTAACAGGGATCCATAATAAACCCCAGGAAGAGTAGCTGCTGCCTTGGCAGGAACTAATGGGGATCCATAATAAACCCCAGGAAGAGTAGCTGTTGCCTTGGCAGGGTCTAATGGGGATCCATAATATACCCCAGGAAGAGTAGCTGCTGCCTTGGCAGGAACTAATGGGGATCCATAATAAACCCCAGGATGAGTAGCTGCTGCCTTGGCAGGAACTAACGGGGATCCATAATAAACCCCAGGAAGAGTAGCTGCTGCCTTGGCAGGAACTAATGGGGACCCATAATAAACCCTTGGAAGAGTAACCGCTGCCTTGGCAGGAACTAATGGGGATCCATAATAAACCCCAGGAAGAGTAGCTGCTGCCTTGGCAGGAACTAATGGGTATCCATAATAAACTCCAGGAAGAGGAGCTGTTGCCTTGGCAGGAACTAATGGGGATCCCTAATATACCCCAGGAAGAGTAGCTGCTGCCTTGGCAGGAACTAATGGGGATCCATAATAAACACCAGGAAGAGTAGCTGCTGCCTTGGCATGAACTAATGGGGATCCATAATAAACCCCAGGAAGAGTAGCTGCTGCCTTGGCAGGAACTAATAAGGATCCATAATTAAACCCCAGGAAGAGTAGCTGCTGCCTTGGCAGGAACTAATAGGGATCCATAATAAACCCCAGGAAGAGTAGCTGTTGCCTTGGCATGAACTAATGGGGATCCATAACAAACCCCAGGAGGAGTAGCTGCTGCCTTGACAGGAACTAATGGGGGTCCATAATAAACCCCAGGAATAGTAGCTGCTGCTTTGGCAGGAACTGATGGGGATCCATAATAAACCCCAGGAAGAGTAGCTGCTGCCTTGACAGGAACTAATGGGGATCCATAATAAACCCCAGGAAGAGTAGCTGCTGCTTTGGCAGGAACTGATGGGGATCCATAATAAACCCCAGGAAGAGTAGCTGCTGCCTTGACAGGAACTAATGGGGATCCATAATAAACCCCAGGAAGAGTAGCTGCTGCTTTGGCATGAACTAATGGGGATCCATAATAAACCTCAGGAAGAGTAGCTGCTGCTTTGGCAGGAACTGATGGGGATCCATAATAAACCCCAGGAAGAGTAGCTGCTGCTTTGGCAGGAACTAATGGGGATCCATAATAAACCCCAGGAAGAGTAGCTGCTGCCTTGACAGGAACTAATGGGGATCCATAATAAACCCCAGGAAGAGTAGCTGCTGCCTTGGCAGGAACTAATGGGGATCCATAATAAACCCCAGGAAGAGTAGCTGCTGCTTTGGCATGAACTAATGGGGATCCATAATAAACCCCAGGAAGAGTAGCTGCTGCCTTGGCATGAACTAATGAGGATCCATAACAAACCCCAGGAAGAGTAGCTGCTGCCTTGGCAATAACTAATGGGGACCCATAATAAATACACATTTATAAAAGGGATTTCCTCTTCTCTGGTTACAGGGAGGAACTGACACACAGCCTCTTTATCTGGTTACAGGGAGGAACTGACACACAGCCAAGAAGACAGTATATTTCTCTGGTTACAGGGAGAAACTGACACACAGCCAAGAAGGCAGCCTCTTTCTCTGGTTACAGGGAGGAACTGACACACAGCCAAGAAGACAGTCTTCTTCTCTGGTTTACAGGGAGGAACTGACACACAGCCTCTTTCTCTGGTTACAGGGAGGAACTGACACACAGCCTCTTTCTCTGGTTACAGGGAGGAACTGACACACAGCCTCTTTCTCTGGTTACAGGGAGGAACTGACACACAGCCTCTTTCTCTGGTTACAGGGAGGAACTGACACACAGCCAAGAAGATAGTCTTCTTTTCTGGTTACAGGGAGGAACTGACACACAGCCAAGAAGACAGCCTCTTTCTCTGGTTACAGGGAGGAACTGACACACAGCCTCTTTCTCTGGTTACAAGGAGGAACTGACACACAGCCAAGAAGACAGTCTCCTTCTCTGGTTACAGGGAGGAACTGACACACAGCCAAGAAGACAGTCTCCTTCTCTGGTTACAGGGAGGAACTGACACACAGCCTCTTTCTCTGGTTACAGGGAGGAACTGACACACAGCCTCTTTCTCTGGTTACAGGGTGGAACTGACACACAGCCAGGAAGACAGTATCTTTCTCTGGTTATAGAGAGGAACTGACACACAGCCTCTTTCTCTGGTTACAGGGAGGAACTGACACACAGCCAAGAAGACAGTCTTCTTCTCTGGTTACAGGGAGGAACTGACACACAGCCTCTTTCTCTGGTTACAGGGAGGAACTGACACACAGCCAAGAAGACAGTCTTCTTTTCTGGTTACAGGGAGGAACTGACACACAGCCAAGAAGACTGTCTCTTTCTCTGGTTACAGGGAGGAACTGACACACAGCCAAGAAGACAGCCTCTTTCTCTGGTTACAGGGAGGAACTGACACACAGCCAAGAAGACAGCCTCTTTCTCTGGTTACAGGGAGGAACTGACACACAGCCAAGAAGACAGCATCTTTCTCTGGTTACAGGGAGGAACTGACACACAGCCAAGAAGACAGCCTCTTTCTCTGGCTACAGGGAGGAACTGACACACAGCCAAGAAGACAGTCTTCTTCTCTGGTTTACAGGGAGGAACTGACACACAGCCTCTTTCTCTGGTTACAGGGAGGAACTGACACACAGCAAAGAAGACAGCCTCTTTCTCTGGTTACAGGGAGGAACTGACACACAGCCAAGAAGACAGCCTCTTTCTCTGGTTACAGGGAGGAACTGACAAGAATCACTATCTCTTCCCCAAACAATGATACACACATTCTCCAAGTGATACCCTCCCCTGTTCCCTTCCCTGTTTCCTCACCTGTTCCCTTCCCTGTTCCCTTCACTGCTTCCTCACATGTTCCCTTCCCTGTTCCCTTCCCTGTTTCCTCACCTGTTCCCTCACCTGTTCCCTTCCCTGTTCCCTCACCTGTTGCCTTCCCTGTTTCCTAACCTGTTCCCTTCCCTGTTCCCTCACCTGTTCCCTTCCCTGTTCCCTTTCCTGTTCCCTCACCTGTTGCCTTCCCTGCTTCCTCACCTGTTCCCTTCCCTGTTCTCTTCCCTGCTTCCTCACCTGTTCCCTTCCCTGTTCCCTTCCCTGTTTCCTCACCTGTTCACTTCCCTGTTTCCTCACCTGTTCCCTTCCCTGTTGCCTTCCCTGTTCCCTTCCCTGCTTCCTCACCTGTTCCCTTCCCTGTTTCCTCACCTGTTCCCTTCCCTGTTTCCTCACCTGTTCCCTTCCCTGTTGCCTTTCCTGTTCCCTCACCTGTTCTCTTCCCTGTTCCCTCCCCTGTTTCCTCACCTGTTCCCTTCCCTGTTCCCTCACCTGTTCCCTTCCCTGTTCCCTCACCTGTTGCCTTCCCTCTTCCCTTCCCTGCTTCCTCACCTGTTCCCTTCCCTGTTCCCTTCCCTGCTTCCTCACCTGTTCCCTTCCCTGTTCCCTTCCCTGCTTCCTCACCTGTTGCCTTCCCTGTTCCCTTCCCTGTTCCCTTCCCTATTCCCTTCCCTGTTTCCTCACCTGTTCCCTTCCCTGTTTCCTCACCTGTTCCCTTCCCTGTTTCCTCACCTTTTCCCTTCCCTGCTTCCTCACCTGTTCCCTTCCCTGTTCCCTTCCCTGTTTCCTCACCTGTTCCCTTCCCTGTTCCCTTCCCTGTTTCCTCACCTGGCATGAACTAATGGGGATCCATAACAAACCCCAGGAAGAGTAGCTGCTGCCTTGGCAATAACTAATGGGGACCCATAATAAATACACATTTATAAAAGGGATTTAAGACGTTGTTCTACTGCCTCAGTCAGATGAATTAGTGGATACTATGCTAGAACAACCCTTGAATGAGTAGGTATGTCCAAACTTTAGACTGGTACTGTATGTAGGCTAATGGATAATGGTAAAATCATCTGTAAGATTATCTTGATCAAGAATACCCATAACCCAACTCAACTTCAATATCCCGAGGAAATAACCTGCTATGATTAAATATATATATATATATATATATATATATATATATATATATATATATATATATAATGTATTAGAGCCACTGTATTTTGGGACCGCTAAGATATTTCATTGCGAGGATCATGGATTCAATATATTGAAAAAAGAAGGCACATGTGTAAACTAGACCAGTTAAACATTATAACATAATTACAACGTAAATATATATATATATATTTATTATTTATTTTAAAATGTTGAATACAAACTTTTGGTGCCGAATGTATCTGTAAAAGTATACTTTTAAAATTAAAAAAATCAGATGAAGCTTCTCTGAATCTTACTACACACCTTCAGAATATATGAATCATTTATTCAACTTTAACTTCTCTAGAGCCTGTAAAGTACAAACTGTTTTAGTTTCACTATTGTGACCAATGGGACTAAATTGGTCAACTCAGCATTTAACACCATAGGTAACAACATCTCCACCCCGCTGATCCTCAACACTGGGGCCCCACAAGGGTGCGTTCTGAGCCCTCTCCTGTACTCCCTGTTCACTCACGACCGCGTGGCCACGCACACCTCCAAATGACGAGACGGCCTACAGGGAGGAGGTGAGGGCCCTCGGAGTGTGGTGTCAGGAAAATAACCTCACACTCAACGTCAACAAAACAAAGGAGATGATCGTGGACTTCAGAAAACAGCAGAGGGAGCACCCCCCTATCCACATTGACGGGACAGTAGTGGAGAGGGTAGTAAGTTTTAAGTTCCTCGTAGTACACATCACGGACAAATTGAATTGGTCCACCCACACAGACAGCGCCGTGAAGAAGGCGCAGCAGCAAACCTGCAAACCTGCGGTCTCTGACCTACAGCAACCCTGCTGTCTCCGACCTACAGCAACCCTGCTGTCTCCGACCTACAGCAACCCTGCTGTCTCTGGCCTACAGCAACCCTGCTGTCTCCGACCTACAGCAACCCTGCTGTCCCCGACCTACAGCAACCCTGCTGTCTCTGACCTGCAGCAACCCTGCTGTCTCCGACCTACAGCAACCCTGCTGTCTCTATAGTGCTAGGTGGTGGCCCTTACCCTGCTCTGTCTGTCTGTCTGTCTGTCTGTCTGTCTGTCTGTGTGTGTGTGTGTGTGTGTGTGTGTGTGTGTGTGTGTGTGCGTGTGTGTGTGTATGTGTGTGTGTGTGTGTGTGTGTGTGTGTGTATGTTTGTGTGTATGTATGTTTGTGTGTATGTGTGTGTGTGTGTATGTGTGTGTGTGTGTGTGTGTGTGTGTGTGTGTGTGTGTGTGTGTGTGTGTGTGTATGTGTGTGTGTGTGTGTGTATGTCTGTCTCTCTGTCTGTCTGTTTGTGTGTGTTTGTGTGTATGTGTGTGTATGTATGTTTGTGTGTGTGTATGTGTGTGTGTGTGTGTGTGTGTGTGTGTGTGTGTGTGTGTGTGTGTGTATGTATGTTTGTGTGTATGTATGTGTGTGTGTGTGTATGTGTGTGTGTGTGTGTGTGTATGTTTGTGTGTATGTATGTGTGTGTGTGTGTGTGTGTGTGTGTGTGTATGTGTGTGGTGTATGTGTGTGTGTGTGTGTGTGTGTGTGTGTGTGTGTGTGTGTGTGTGTGTGTGTGTGTGTGTGTGTGTGTGTGTGTGTGTGTATGTGTGTGTGTGTGTGTGTATGTGTGTGTGTATGTGTGTGTGTGTGTGTGTGTATGTGTGTGTGTGTGTGTGTGTGTGTGTGTGTGTGTGTGTGTGTGTGTGTGTGTGTGTGTGTGTGTGTGTGTGTGTGTGTGTGTGTGTGTTGAAGTATCACAGTAATAAATAAAGGAATGTGATGTATGGCCAGCGTGTTCAGGGATGGGATGGCACCATGCCAGGGCCTTCTCCTCTTATTAGCGATGTGTGGCCAGACAGTTTATAAGCCAGCCTGGTCCTGACTCAGCCTCCTAGACCCCCGTCATGCCTGTACCAACACGACATACAGCCAGATACTGAGTCTCACTTAGACAGTACCCTTCTGCACACTTCAGACTCACAACAAGTAGTGGAACGTAATTCAATGCCTCTTATTCTGCGACAAGACAAAGACAGTTTTTTTTTGTCTAGAATGTAAAAGCTGGAAGATACATGACGGAAAGATTCAGTCAAGTCACATTCCTAACATGGCTTTCAAATAAATGCTGTTATTTTGGCTTGATATGGTACGTTTGGACCAAAATATCCCATCTAGGCTGTCATAATATCACTGCATATTACCATCAGTATCCTGCAGTGGGATGTGCCACAGGCATCAAGCAAAACAGAGGTTGGTTGTGCTATTCTAGGGTATATTGTAACAATTCAAAACTCTTGTCAGAGATTTTTTTTAATTTTTATCAAAACAAACAAAAGTAGAAATGTGTCCATACGACACAGAGATTTTTTTACGTGAGAGTCCTACATCCTGTCTCGGTCCTGCTTAACTTTTCATCTGTGTCGTCAATAAAAGGCGGCAGCACGACATTGATCTGACTCCCACTAGCCCAGGCAGAGTCTCTGCCTCCCTGTCTGTCTTTACATTTGGGGACGGGGCAGAGCTGTCCAGTGGAGTATGTCTTCACTTTATAGCAAAACACTTGCCTATTGTCAATAAACAGAGGCAGCAAAACACTGATCTCTTCCTATCCCTGGTCAGGGCTGAGTGTGTACCCTGGCCTGCCCGCCTTCAACCCAGCCTCGGTAGCAGAATGTGTCCCCATTGGGCATGGGACAGTCTCCTTCTCTGGTTACAGGGAGGAACTGACACTCAGCCAAGAAGACAGTCTTCTTCTCTGGTTACAGGGAGGAACTGACACACAGCCTCTTTCTCTGGTTACAGGGAGGAACTGACACACAGCCTCTTTCTCTGGTTACAGGGAGGAACTGACACAGCCAAGAAGACAGTCTCTTTCTCTGGTTATAGAGAGGAACTGACACACAGCCTCTTTCTCTGGTTACAGGGAGGAACTGACACACCGCCAAGAAGACAGTCTTCTTCTCTGGTTACAGGGAGGAACTGACACACAGCCTCTTTCTCTGGTTACAGGGAGGAACTGACACACAGCCTCTTTCTCTGGTTACAGGGAGGAACTGACACACAGCCTCTTTCTCTGGTTACAGGGAGGAACTGACACACAGCCAAGAAGACAGTCTCCTTCTCTGGTTACAGGGATGAACTGACACACAGCCAAGAAGACAGTCTCCTTCTCTGGTTACAGGGAGGAACTGACACACAGCCAAGAAGCCAGTCTCTTTCTCTGGTTATAGAGAGGAACTGACACACAGCCTCTTTCTCTGGTTACAGGGAGGAACTGGCACACAGCCAAGAAGACAGTCTTCTTCTCTGGTTACAGGGAGGAACTGACACACAGCCTCTTTCTCTGGTTACAGGGAGGAACTGACACACAGCCAAGAAGACAGTATCTTTCTCTGGTTACAGGGAGGAACTGACACACAGCCAAGAAGACAGCCTCTTTCTCTGGTTACAGGGAGGAACTGACACACAGCCAAGAAGACAGTCTCCTTCTCTGGTTACAGGGAGGAACTGACACACAGCCAAGAAGACAGCCTCTTTCTCTGGTTACAGGGAGGAACTGACACACAGCCAAGAAGACAGCCTCTTTCTCTGGTTTACAGGGAGGAACTGACACACAGCCTCTTTCTCTGGTTACAGGGAGGAACTGACACACAGCCAAGAAGACAGTCTTCTTTTCTGGTTACAGGGAGGAACTGACACACAGCCAAGAAGACAGCCTCTTTCTCTGGTTACAGGGAGGAACTGACACACAGCCTCTTTCTCTGGTTACAAGGAGGAACTGGCACACAGCCAAGAAGACAGTCTCCTTCTCTGGTTACAGGGAGGAACTGACACACAGCCAAGAAGACAGCCTCTTTCTCTGGTTACAGGGAGGAACTGACACACAGCCAAGAAGACAGTCTTCTTTTCTGGTTACAGGGAGGAACTGACACACAGCCAAGAAGACTGTCTCTTTCTCTGGTTACAGGGAGGAACTGACACACAGCCAAGAAGACAGCCTCTTTCTCTGGTTACAGGGGGGAACTGACACACAGCCAAGAAGACAGCCTCTTTCTCTGGTTACAGGGAGGAACTGACACACAGCCAAGAAGACAGTCTTCTTCTCTGGTTTACAGGGAGGAACTGACACACAGCCTCTTTCTCTGGTTACAGGGAGGAACTGACACACAGCCAAGAAGACAGCCTCTTTCTCTGGTTACAGGGAGGAACTGACACACAGCCAAGAAGACAGCCTCTTTCTCTGGTTACAGGGAGGAACTGACAAGAATCACTATCTCTTCCATAAACAATGATACACACATTCTCCAAGTGATACCCTCCCCTGTTCCCTTCCCTGTTTCCTCACCTGTTCCCTTCCCTGTTCCCTTCCCTGCTTCCTCACATGTTCCCTTCCCTGTTCCCTTCCCTGTTTCCTCACCTGTTCCCTCACCTGTTCCCTTCCCTGTTCCCTCACCTGTTGCCTTCCCTGTTTCCTAACCTGTTCCCTTCCCTGTTCCCTCACCTGTTACCTTCCCTGTTCCCTTTCCTGTTCCCTCACCTGTTGCCTTCCCTGCTTCCTCACCTGTTCCCTTCCCTGTTCTCTTCCCTGCTTCCTCACCTGTTCCCTTCCCTGTTTCCTCACCTGTTCACTTCCCTGTTTCCTCACCTGTTCCCTTCCCTGTTGCCTTCCCTGTTCCCTTCCCTGCTTCCTCACCTGTTGCCTTTCCTGTTCCCTCACCTGTTCCCTTCCCTGTTCCCTCCCCTGTTTCCTCACCTGTTCCCTTCCCTGTTCCCTCACCTGTTCCCTTCCCTGTTCCCTCACCTGTTGCCTTCCCTCTTCCCTTCCCTGCTTCCTCACCTGTTCCCTTCCCTGTTCCCTTCCCTGCTTCCTCACCTGTTCCCTTCCCTGTTCCCTTCCCTGCTTCCTCACCTGTTCCCTTCCCTGTTCCCTTCCCTGTTTCCTCACCTGTTCACTTCCCTGTTTCCTCACCTGTTCCCTTCCCTGTTGCCTTCCCTGTTCCCTTCCCTGTTCCCTTCCCTATTCCCTTCCCTGTTTCCTCACCTGTTCCCTTCCCTGTTTCCTCACCTGTTCCCTTCCCTGTTTCCTCACCTGTTCCCTTCCCTGCTTCCTCACCTGTTCCCTTCCCTGTTCCCTTCCCTGTTTCCTCACCTGTTCCCTTCCCTGTTCCCTTCCCTGTTCCCTCACCTGGGGCAGCTCTAGACCTCTATCCAGTCATTATCTCAGTAGTTAACTACATAACCAGCTCTAGTCCTCTAGCCAGTCATTATCTCAGTAGTTAACTACATAACCAGCTCTAGTCCTCTATCCAGTCATTATCTCAGTAGATAACTACATAACCAGCTCTAGTCCTCTATCCAGTCATTATCTCAGTAGTTAACTACATAACCAGCTCTAGTCCTCTAGCCAGTCATTATCTCAGTAGATAACTACATAACTAGCTCTAGTCCTCTAGCCAGTCATTATCTCAGTAGATAAGTACATAACCAGCTCTAGTCCTCTATCCAGTCATTATCTCAGTAGATAACTACATAACCAGCTCTAGTCCTCTAGCCAGTCATTATCTCAGTAGATAAGTACATACACAGTAGCAGCAGCATACAGTATAGATAAACCATGACCTGCAGGCTCACAGTACAATACAGTATCTAATACACATTCAGAATTGTTTCAGACAGGGTCTGCTAGAGGAATCTACCTGCATCTCTGTCCCTCTGTCTGCCTGTCTCTCTGTCTGCCTGTCTCTCTGTGTCTCTCTGTCTGCCTGTCTCTCTGTGTCTCTCTGTCTGCCTGCCTGCGTCTCTGTCTCTCTGTCTGCCTGCTTCTCTGTCTCTCTGTCTGCCTGCGTCTCTGTCTCTCTGTCTGCTTGCCTGCGTCTCTGTCTCTCTGTCTGCCTGCCTGCGTCTCTGTGTCTCTGTCTGCCTGCCTGCCTGGGTCTCTGTCTCTCTCTCTGTCTGCCTGCCTGCCTGCGTCTCTGTCTGCCTACCTGCCTGCCTGCGTCTCTGTCTCTCTGTCTACCTGCCTGCCTGTGTCTCTATCTGCCTGCCTGCGTCTCTGTCTCTCTGTCTGCCTGCCTGCCTGCGTCTCTGTCTCTCTGTCTGCCTGCGTCTCTGTCTCTCTGTCTGCCTGCCTACCTGTGTCTCTGTCTCTCTGTCTACGTCTGTCTCTCTCTCTGTCTGCCTGCCTGCGTCTCTGTCTCTCTGTCTGCCTGTCTGCCTGCGTCTCTGTCTCTCTGTCTAACTGCCTGCGTCCGTCCGTGCGTCCGTCCGTGCCTGTGAGTGTTTCTGTTACACCAAATAGTATTTTCTGGGTTATCTTCAAGATGACTCTGCGTTCCAGAGAGGTGGTTGTTCGGTTTCTGAAGCCTGGTGACAGGTGTTCACAGACAGAGAATATCCCCTGAACACGTCGGATAGAGGGGGGCAGAAACCAGATCCAGGTGTCACAGGGCTCATCCTTGTCTGTCAGACCTGGAGAGGTGACTCTGTAAACATCCTTTACCTCTTCCAGGTATTTCCACAGCTCACACAGGCACTTAATGACCTGCCAGGTTGACCCTCCTGCTGGACAGTGGCCTCATGACCTGCCAGGTTGACCCTCCTGCTGGACATTGACCTCATGCCTTGCCAGGTTGACCCTCCTACTGGATAGTGACCTCATGACCTGCCAGGTTGACCTTTCTGCTGGACACTGACTTCATGCCCTGCCAGGTTGACCCTCCTGCTGGACAGTGACCTCATGACCTGCCAGGTTGACCCTCCTGCTGGACAGTGACCTCATGACCTGCCAGGTTGACCCTCCTGCTGGACAGTGACCTCATGCCTTGCCAGGTTGACACTCCTGCTGGACAGTAACCTCATGCCCTGCCAGGTTGACCCACCTGCTGGACAGTGACCTCATGACCTGCCAGGTTGATACTCCTGCTGGACAGTGACCTCATGCCCTGCCAGGTTGACCCTCCTGCTGGACAGTGACCTCATGCCCTGCCAGGTTGATAGTTCCTAATGGACAGTGACCTCATGCCCTGCCAGGTTGACCCTCCTGCTGGACAGTGACCTCATGCCCTGCCAGGTTGATACTCCTAATGGACAGTGACCTCATGCCCTGCCAGGTTGACCCTCCTGCTGGACAGTGACCTCATGCCCTGCCAGGTTGACCCTCCTGCTGGACAGTGACCTCAGACACAGTCTTCGAT
This sequence comes from Oncorhynchus clarkii lewisi, assembly GCF_045791955.1. Classification (NCBI taxonomy): domain Eukaryota; kingdom Metazoa; phylum Chordata; class Actinopteri; order Salmoniformes; family Salmonidae; genus Oncorhynchus; species Oncorhynchus clarkii. Next base: position 95,170,733 of record NC_092151.1, on the reverse strand, counting down.
GCGAGGAAGCTGTATTTCTGAAGCAGTGTTGTCGAGATGCTTGCTGGATTCATCGTGCTGGGGGTCCTGCTGCTCTACGGCTGTACTCTCTGATTGGCTGAAATACAAAAGACTCTGTTTCCTCATCAGTGGCTCCATCTCTGTTGAACGAAGTGCCAGAGACACACTTGGGTCTATCAGACAAGCTGCTGCAGGGATTGGATAGAAGTTGGCTGCCAGATAATTCAGTATGAATGTGAAGCGCAGTGACTTCAGAAGGACCTGAGCCAACTGTTTTGCAACAGTAGTTGACTGCCTCAAGGTTTACAAGGCATGGGGCGGCAGGTAGTCTAGTGGTTAGAGCAGGTAGCCTAGTGGTTAGAGGCAGGTAGCCTAGTGGTTAGAGGCAGGTAGTCTAGTGGTTAGAGGCAGGTAGTCTAGTGGTTAGAGCAGGTAGCCTAGTGGTTAGAGCAGGTAGCCTAGAGGTTAGAGGCAGGTAGCCTAGTGGTTAGAGGCAGGTAGTCTAGTGGTTAGAGGCAGGTAGTCTAGTGGTTAGAGCAGGTAGTCTAGAGGTTAGAGCAGGTAGTCTAGTGGTTAGAGCAGGAAGTGTAGTGGTTAGAGCAGGTAGTCTAGTGGTTAGAGCAGGTAGCCTAGTGGTTAGAGCAGGTAGTCTAGTGGTTAGAGGCAGGTAGTCTAGGGGTTAGAGCAGGTAGTCTAGTGGTTAGAGGCAGGTAGCCTAGTGGTTAGTGCAGGTAGCCTAGAGGTTAGAACAGGTAGTCTAGTGGTTAGAGCAGGTAGCCTAGTGGTTAGAGCAGGTAGCCTAGTGGTTAGAGGCAGGTAGTCTAGTGGTTAGAGCAGGTAGTCTAGTGGTTAGAGCAGGTAGTCTAGTGGTTAGAGCAGGTAGTCTAGTGGTTAGAGCAGGTAGTCTAGTGGTTAGAGCAGGTTGTCTAGTAGTCTAGAGGAGAGGGAGATGGAAGAGGAGGAGAAGAAGGAAAATTAGGAGGAAGAGGAGGAGGAAGATGAGGAGGAAGAGGAGGAGGAGAAGGAAAATTAGGAGGAAGAGGAAGATGAGGGGGAAGAGGAAGAGGAGAGGGAGATGGAAGAGGAGGAGGAGGAATAGAGGAGAAGACAGTGGTGGCGTTCGTAACCGCGCTGAATAAAATGAGGAGGGGTCGCCTGCCAGCGCCAATCACCGTTCCTCTCCTCCTCCTCCATCATTCTTCCTCTCCTCCTCCACCATTCCTCTCCTATTCCTCCTCCACCATTCCTCTCCTCCTCCACCATTTATTTCCTATTCCTCCTCCTCTCCTCCTCTTCTCCTCCTCTACCATTTATTTCACAAGGCAGCAGCGTAGGGTTCTTGATTCTCTCTTTACCCACGATGCACAGCGGGAGACAGCTGTGCAGCAGCAGCCCAGGAGACTCTGTCAGGGTCCCAAATTGCACCCTTTTCACTATATCGTGCCCTATTCCCTACATTCTCATAGGGCCCTGGTTCAAAGTAGTGCACTGTATAGGGAACAGGGAGCCATTCGGAACTAAAGCTCTGGATACCATATAACAGCAGCCTGCTGCATCACTGAACATATGGGCAGACTGTGTGTTTGTGTGAGAGCCGGTGTGTTCCTGACTACCAGGATATCCATCACAGGGCAGTGTGACAGTTGTGGGGTTGTTATTTAAGTCACCTTTAATTACAACTAGGCTGTTGTTATGGAAGCGGAGCGCCCTCCTCACTGCATCTACCTCCACCGGGTTTCTTAAACGGGTTGGGCATTAACAGCACAGTAAACCGTCAGAGAAATAGAATGTCCTTCCTGATAACACGGTTGGCTTTGCATCACACTACGGTACAACACTGGCTGGTTCTGTGTGTGAATCAGCTGAAGATACCCATCTTTACAACCAGGCCGTGGTCACTCTGTCTGCGGTCACTCTGTCCGCGGTCACTCTGTCTGCGGTCACTCTGTCTGCGGTCACTCTGTCTGCGGTCACTCTGCCCTCGGTCACTCTGCCTGCGGTCACTCTGCCCGCGGTCAATCTGCCCGCGGTCACTCTGCCTGCGGTCAATCTGCCTGCGGTCACTCTGCCTGCGGTCACTCTGTAGATTATGCTAGCCTAAAGTAGGTTTAGCCTGGACAGGGAGAGGGGGCTAAATGGGAGGTGTTTTCCTGGAGAGTCTAGTTACCCTGGCAGGGCAGTTTGTGAGCAGACTAGGCAGTGCTCTGTAGAGAACAACCATTACCAAGGGGTTCCACTGGCACTACCACTGGCACCATGCCCCACTACAGCTGGCACCATGCCCCACTACAGCTGGCACCAAGCCCCACTACAGCTGGCACCATGCCCCACGACAGCTGGCACCATGCCCCACTACAGCTGGCACCATGCCTCACTACAGCTGGCACCATGCCCCACTACAGCTGGCACCATCCCCCACTACCGCTGGCACCATGCCCCACTACAGCTGGCACCATGCCCCACTACAGCTGGCACCATGCCCCACTACCTCTGGCACCATGCCCCACTACAGCTGGCACCATGCCCCACTACAGCTGGCACCATGCCCCACTACCTCTGGCACCAAGCCCCACTACAGCTGGCATCATGCCCCACTACAGCTGGCACCATGCCCCACTACCTCTGGCACCAAGCCCCACTACAGCTGGCATCATGCCCCACTACAGCTGGCACCATGCCCCACTACCTCTGGCACCAAGCCCCACTACAGCTGGCATCATGCCCCACTACCTCTGGCACCAAGCCCCACTACAGCTGGCATCATGCCCCACTACAGCTGACACCATGCCCCACTACCTCTGGCACCAAGCCCCACTACAGCTGGCATCATGCCCCACTACAGCTGGCACCATGCCCCACTACCTCTGGTACCATGCCCCACTACCTCTGGCACCAAGCCCCACTACAGCTGGAATCATGCCCCACTACAGCTGGCACCATGCCCCACTACAGCTGGCACCATGCCCCACTACCTCTGGCACCAAGCCCCACTACAGCTGGCATCATGCCCCACTCCAGCTGGCACCATGTCCCACTATCTCTGTTACCATGCCCCACTACAGCTGGCACCATGCCCCACTACAGCTGGCACTATGCCCCACTACAGCTGGCACCATGCCCCACTACCTCTGGCACCAAGCCCCACTACAGCTGGCATCATGCCCCACTACAGCTGGCACCATACCCCACTACAGCTGGCACCATGCCCCACTACCTCTGGCACCATGCCCCACTACAGCTGGCACCATGCCCCACTACAGCTGGCACCATGCCCCACTACAGCTGGCACCATCCCCCACTACAGCTGGCACCATGCCCCACTACCTCTGGCACCAAGCCCCACTACAGCTGGCATCATGCCCCACTACAGCTGGCACCATGCCCCACGACAGCTGGCACCATGCCCCATTGGAATACTTACCTTCTAGCATGGATTCTGGACTCTTAGACTAAACTGCCTCTGGACTGGTTCCATTCTGTAGCCTGGATTCTGGACTCTTAGACTAACTGCCTCTGGACTGGTTCCATTCTGTAGCCTGGATTCTGGACTCTTAGACTACACTGCCTCTGGACTGGTTCCATTCTGTAGCCTGGATTCTGGACTCTTAGACTACACTGCCTCTGGACTGGTTCCATTCTGTAGCCTGGATTCTGGACTCTTAGACTAAACTGCCTCTGGACTGGTTCCATTCTGTAGCCTGGATTCTGGACTCTTAGACTACACTGCCTCTGGACTGGTTCCATTCTGTAGCCTGGATTCTGGACTCTTAGACTAAACTGCCTCTGGACTGGTTCCATTCTGTAGCCTGGATTCTGGACTCTTAGACTAAACTGCCTCTGGACTGGTTCCATTCTGTAGCCTGGATTCTGGACTCTTAGACTAAACTGCCTCTGGACTGGTTCCATTCTGTAGCCTGGATTCTGGACTCTTAGACTAAACTGCCTCTGGACTGGTTCCATTCTGTAGCCTGGATTCTGGACTCTTAGACTAAACTGCCTCTGGACTGGTTCCATTCTGTAGCCTGGATTCTGGACTCTTAGACTAAACTGCCTCTGGACTGGTTCCATTCTGTAGCCTGGATTCTGGACTCTTAGACTAAACTGCCTCTGGACTGGTTCCATTCTGTAGCCTGGATTCTGGACTCTTAGACTACACTGCCTCTGGACTGGTTCCATTCTGTAGCCTGGATTCTGGACTCTTAGACTACACTGCCTCTGGACTGGTTCCATTCTGTAGCCTGGATTCTGGACTCTTAGACTACACTGCCTCTGGACTGGTTCCATTCTGTAGCCTGGATTCTGGACTCTTAGACTACACTGCCTCTGGACTGGTTCCATTCTGTAGCCTGGATTCTGGACTCTTAGACTACACTGCCTCTGGACTGGTTCCATTCTGTAGCCTGGATTCTGGACGCTTAGACTACACTGCCTCTGGACTGGTTCCATTCTGTAGCCTGGATTCTGGACTCTTAGACTACACTGCCTCTGGACTGGTTCCATTCTGTAGCCTGGATTCTGGACTCTTAGACTACACTGCCTCTGGACTGGTTCCATTCTGTAGCCTGGATTCTGGACTCTTAGACTACACTGCCTCTGGACTGGTTCCATTCTGTAGCCTGGATTCTGGACTCTTAGACTACACTGCCTCTGGACTGGTTCCATTCTGTAGCCTGGATTCTGGACTCTTAGACTACACTGCCTCTGGACTGGTTCCATTCTGTAGCCTGGATTCTGGACTCTTAGACTAAACTGCCTCTGGACTGGTTCCATTCTGTAGCCTGGATTCTGGACTCTTAGACTAAACTGCCTCTGGACTGGTTCCATTCTGTAGCCTGGATTCTGGACTCTTAGACTACACTGCCTCTGGACTGGTTCCATTCTGTAGCCTGGATTCTGGACTCTTAGACTAAACTGCCTCTGGACTGGTTCCATTCTGTAGCCTGGATTCTGGACTCTTAGACTAAACTGCCTCTGGACTGGTTCCATTCTGTAGCCTGGATTCTGGACTCTTAGACTACACTGCCTCTGGACTGGTTCCATTCTGTAGCCTAGATTCTGGACTCTTAGACTAAACTGCCTCTGGACTGGTTCCATTCTGTAGCCTGGATTCTGGACTCTTAGACTACACTGCCTCTGGACTGGTTCCATTCTGTAGCCTGGATTCTGGACTCTTAGACTACACTGCCTCTGGACTGGTTCCATTCTGTAGCCTGGATTCTGGACTCTTAGACTACACTGCCTCTGGACTGGTTCCATTCTGTAGCCTGGATTCTGGACTCTTAGACTACACTGCCTCTGGACTGGTTCCATTCTGTAGCCTGGATTCTGGACTCTTAGACTACACTGCCTCTGGACTGGTTCCATTCTGTAGCCTGGATTCTGGACTCTTAGACTACACTGCCTCTGGACTGGTTCCATTCTGTAGCCTGGATTCTGGACTCTTAGACTACACTGCCTCTGGACTGGTTCCATTCTGTAGCCTGGATTCTGGACTCTTAGACTACACTGCCTCTGGACTGGTTCCATTCTGTAGCCTGGATTCTGGACTCTTAGACTACACTGCCTCTGGACTGGTTCCATTCTGTAGCCTGGATTCTGGACTCTTAGACTACACTGCCTCTGGACTGGTTCCATTCTGTAGCCTGGATTCTGGACTCTTAGACTACACTGCCTCTGGACTGGTTCCATTCTGTAGCCTGGATTCTGGACTCTTAGACTACACTGCCTCTGGACTGGTTCCATTCTGTAGCCTGGATTCTGGACTCTTAGACTACACTGCCTCTGGACTGGTTCCATTCTGTAGCCTGGATTCTGGACTCTTAGACTACACTGCCTCTGGACTGGTTCCATTCTGTAGCCTGGATTCTGGACTCTTAGACTACACTGCCTCTGGACTGGTTCCATTCTGTAGCCTGGATTCTGGACTCTTAGACTACACAAAAATTGTCAGGCTGCCTCCCAATGTCTCCTGCCTCTGGCTGTCCTGTGCCACCCATGGACACCTCCCTTCCAGGCTGGATCTCTAGCCTGGATTCTGGCCCTGCAGAGTGTATTTAGGTCATATTTAGGTCATTTCTCAAGCATTTCTTGGGGATTTCAAGTAACATAATCTAATTGTAACATTACTCAAATCATTGGCCATTTCTATGTATTCTTAATGCATCTCCCAACAGCACTTACCAGGTTTGGCACGTAGCTGAGGTGGGAATACTCAGATCTGGACTTGTCATGAGGATTCATTTCAACTGTATGCTCCAAAATGGCTCAGTTTGCATCTCCAAATGGCATCCTATTCCCTACGAAGTACACTACTTTAGACCAGAGCCCTATACCCTACATAATGCACTACTTTAGACCAGAGCCCTATTCCCTACATAGTGCACTACTATAGCCCAGAGCCCTATTCCCTATAAAGTACACTACTATAGACAAGAGCCCTATTCCCTATACGGTACACTACTTTAGACCAGAGCCCTATTCCCTTATTAGTGCACTACCATAGACCAGAGCCCTATTCCCTATAGCAGATAATGTAGCAGATAATGTAGCAGATAATGTACCTGATAATGTAGCTGATAATGTGGCTGATAATGTACCTGATAATGTAGCTGATGATGTAGCTGATAATGTAGCTGACAATGTAGATGATAATATACCTGACAATGTACCTGATAATATACCTGATAATATACCTGACAATATACCTGATAATATACCTGATAATGTACCTGACAATATACCTGATAATGTACCTGACAATATACCTGACAATATACCTGATAATATACCTGACAATATACCTGACAATATACCTGACAATATACCTGACAATGTACCTGATAATATACCTGACAATGTACCTGATAATGTACCTCACAATGTACCTGACAATATACCTGATAATGTACCTGACAATATACCTGATAATATACCTGATAATGTACCTGACAATATACCTGATAATGTACCTGACAATATACCTGACAATATACCTGACGATGTACCTGACAATATACCTGACAATATACCTGATAATGTACCTGACAATATACCTGATAATGGACATGATAATGATCCTGATAATGGATGTGATAATGGACGTGATAATATACCCCAAACCAGCCCCTAACTAGCCACAGGCCTGTAGTCCAGGGTGACTGTACCTAGGTCTGTCTGTAACCCACAGGCCCCCAGTTAACCCACATGCCCCCAGTTAACCCACAGGCCCCCAATTAACCCACAGGCCCCCAGTTAACCCACAGGCCCCCAGTCCAACAGGGTGACAGCAGGATCTGCTACTGTAGGTGCGATCTGCTACTGTAGGTGCGATATGCTACTGTAGGTGTGATCTGCTACTGTAGGTGTGATCTGCTACTGTAGGTGTGATCTGCTACTGTAGGTGTGATCTGCTACTGTAGGTGCGATCTGCTACTGTAGGTGCGATCTGCTACTGTAGGTGTGATCTGCTACTGTAGGTGTGATCTGCTACTGTAGGTGTGATCTGCTACTCTAGGTGCGATCTGCTACTGTAGGTGTGATCTGCTACTGTAGGTGTGATCTGTAGGAAGAAACGTGAACACCGCTGCATCATGTGCCTAGTCCAGCAGGTTGACAGGACCTGACCTGTTTAAATGACCTGCTACCAGCTCAGACAGGACCTGACCTGTTTAAATGACCTGCTACCAGCTCAGACAGGACCTGACCTCTTTAAATGACCAGCTACCAGGTTGACAGGACCTGACCTGTTTAAATGACCTGCTACCAGCTCAGACAGGACCTGACCTGTTTAAATGACCAGCTACCAGGTTGGCAGGACCTGACCTGTTTAAATGACCAGCTACCAGCTCAGACAGGACCTGACCTGTTTAAATGACCTGCTACCAGCTCAGACAGGACCTGACCTGTTTAAATGACCAGCTACCAGCTCAGACAGGACCTGACCTGTTTAAATGACCAGCTACCAGGTTGACAGGACCTGACCTGTTTAAATGACCTGCTACCAGCTCAGACAGGACCTGACCTGTTTAAATGACCTGCTACCAGGTTGACAGGACCTGACCTGTTTAAATGACCTGCTACCAGGTTGACAGGACCTGACCTGTTTAAATGACCAGCTACCAGCTCAGACAGGACCTGACCTGTTTAAATGACCTGCTACCAGCTCAGACAGGACCTGACCTGTTTAAATGACCTGCTACCAGGTTGACAGGACCTGACCTGTTTAAATGACCAGCTACCAGCTCAGACAGGAGCTAGAGAGGTAAGGCTTCCAACAAGTCCAATTAAGAGAAGTGAGGATTTACCAGTATGTAATGAAGGTCTCTAGCTGTGGTAATACAGTAATACTGGCTCCCTGGTAGGACAGCAGTATAACAGGGCAGATATGGGACGCATCCCAAATGGAACCCTATTCCCTATATAGTGCACTACTTTTGACCAGAGCCCTATAGGCTCCTGGTAAAAAGTAGTGCACTATATAGGGAATAGGGTTCCATTTGGAACGTAGCCATGGACAACACAGAGCCTGCACTCGACCCTTCGTATGCAATTAACCCCTGTCCCACTGAGTCCCACCGGTTGGCTGTTTCAAAGCATCAGCCGAGCCAATCAGAGAAATGAAAAGGCTTCCTGTTGCGCCACCCTATTGTCTTCCAGGGTTTAAACAGGAAGTAAGAAGTGGCAGCTCTGTGTAAGAGTGGTCCCGTGGAGGGAACATTGTTCCATGTTACCAAGATAACGGCTTACTACAATGGATTTAAAATAAATTCATTTTAAGATTTTGTTTTATTAATTGAACCTGGTCTGGTCAAAAGCTCCTTGAACTTTCTCTCTAATGGCTTGAAACATCAAACAAATTAAGTTTCTTATACACTTAAGTTCAGTTGAAATCAAAAAGTCTCTTTCCATCTCCAAGCTAATAGGAACTGCAGACAGCTAATTTACCGTTGATTATGTGAGCATCATTCTGAGGTTATAGCAGCACAGCGAGTGAACAACAGACTCTCCTAGTGTGCTATGCCCAAGCTTTGTGCCCTAGCTCTGTGCCCTAGCTGTGACAGGGCCGGAAGGTGGCTCTAAACCCCCACAGACACCATTATGATAAATTAGGAGAGGAGAGGAGAGAAGAGAAGAGAAGAGAAGAGAAGAGAAGAGAAGAGAAGAGAAGAGAAGAGAAGAGGGGAGTGAGGAGAGAAGAGAGAGGAGACGAGAGAGGGGAGGAGAGAGGAGAGAGGAGAGGAGAGAAAGGAGAGAGGACCAAGGAGAGAAGAGGAGCGAGAGGAGAGGACAGAAGAGGACAGGAGAGGGAGGAGAGGAGAGAGAGAGAGACAGAAGAGAAGAGAGAATCGAGAGAGAGAGAGAGAGAGAGAGAGAGCGAGAGGAGAGAGGAGGAGAGAGAGGTGAGAAGAGAAAAGGGAGGAGAGGACAGAAGAGGACAGAAGAGGACAGGAGAGGGAGGAGAGGAGAGAGAGAAGAGAGAGACAGAAGAGAAGAGAGAATAGAGAGGGAGAGAGAGGAGAGTGGAGGAGCGAGAGGTGAGGAGAGGGGAGTAGAGCGAGGGGAGGAGAGGGGAGCACAGGAGAGAAAAGAGAGAGAGTAGTTGAATGAGTTGATAAATACAGCTAACAATTTGTGACAATAGCGGTGGCTGAGGGGAACTTGACCAGCGAGCAGAAGGGAATGGCTCCTACATTAGTGGCAGCCTGAGACACTTTTGTGTTTCTAAATATTTATGTGGAGGAGTAAACACATGTCAACTCTGATCTGTAGCTGGCAGTGGTACTGTATGTGTGTCTGGTAGCCAGGAGACTATAAAAACTGCTGAGATGCTCAGAGACAGAGGACCTACTGATGCCACTCCCTCTCCTCTCATCCAACCAACACATACCTCTCCTCGCCATAAAGGACACAGACCACCAGATACACCCTGGTATTATGTAGTCATGAGGAGACAGACCACCAGATATACCCTGGTATTATGTAGCCATGAGGAGACAGACCACCAGATATACCCTGGTATTATGTAGCCATGAGGAGACAGACCACCAGATATACCCTGGTATTATGTAGCCATGAGGAGACAGATCACCAGATATACCCTGGTATTATGTAGTCATGAGGAGACAGACCACCAGATATACCCTGGTATTATGTAGCCATGAGGAGACAGACCACCAGATATACCCTGGTATTATGTAGTCATGAGGAGACAGACCATCAGATATACCCTGGTATTATGTAGCTGAGGAGACAGACCACCAGATATACCCTGGTATTATGTAGTCATGAGGAGACAGACCACCAGATATACCCTGGTATTATGTAGCCATGAGGAGACAGACCACCAGATATACCCTGGTATTATGTAGTCATGAGGAGACAGACCACCAGATATACCCTGGTATTATGTAGCCATGAGGAGACAGACCACCAGATATACCCTGGTATTATGTAGTCATGAGGAGACAGACCACCAGATATACCCTGGTATTATGTAGTCATGAGGAGACAGACCACCAGATATACCCTGGTATTATGTAGCTGAGGAGACAGACCACCAGATATACCCTGGTATTATGTAGTCATGAGGAGACAGACCACCAGATATACCCTGGTATTATGTAGCTGAGGAGAATGACCACCAGATATACCCTGGTATTATGTAGCTGAGCCATGAGGAGACAGACCACCAGATATACCCTGGTATTATGTAGCCATGAGGAGACAGACAACCAGATATACCCTGGTATTATGTAGCTGAGCCATGAGGAGACAGACCACCAGATATACCCTGGTATTATGTAGTCATGAGGAGACAGACCACCAGATATACCCTGGTATTATGTAGTCATGAGGAGACAGACCACCAGATATACCCTGGTATTATGTAGCCATGAGGAGACAGACCACCAGATATACCCTGGTATTATGTAGTCATGAGGAGACAGACCACCAGATATACCCTGATATTATGTAGCCATGAGGAGACAGACCACCAGATATACCCTGGTATTATGTAGCTGAGGAGACAGACCACCAGATATACCCTGGTATTATGTAGCTGAGGAGACAGACCACCAGATATACCCTGGTATTATGTAGCCATGAGGAGACAGACCACCAGATATACCCTGGTATTATGTAGCTGAGCCATGAGGAGACAGACCACCAGATATACCCTGGTATTATGTAGTCATGAGGAGACAGACCACCAGATATACCCTGGTATTATGTAGTCATGAGGAGACAGACCACCAGATATACCCTGGTATTATGTAGTCATGAGGAGACAGACCACCAGATATACCCTGGTATTATGTAGTCATGAGGAGACAGACCATCAGATATACCCTGGTATTATGTAGCCATGAGGAGACAGACCACCAGATATACCCTGGTATTATGTAGCCATGAGGAGACAGACCACCAGATATACCCTGGTATTATGTAGTCATGAGGAGACAGACCATCAGATATACCCTGGTATTATGTAGCTGAGGAGACAGACCACCAGATATACCCTGGTATTATGTAGTCATGAGGAGACAGACCACCAGCTATACCCTGGTATTATGTAGCTGAGGAGAATGACCACCATATATACCCTGGTATTATGTAGCCATGAGGAGAATGACCACCAGATATACCCTGGTATTATGTAGTCATGAGGAGACAGACCACCAGATATACCCTGGTATTATGTAGTCATGAGGAGACAGACCACCAGATATACCCAGGTATTATGTAGTCATGAGGAGACAGACCACCAGATATACCCTGGTATTATGTAGCCATGAGGAGACAGACCACCAGATATACCCTGGTATTATGTAGTCATGAGGAGACAGACCACCAGATATACCTTGGTATTATGTAGCTGAGGAGAATGACCACCAGATATACCCTGGTATTATGTAGCTGAGCCATGAGGAGACAGACCACCAGATATACCCTAGTATTATGTAGTCATGAGGAGACAGACCACCAGATATACCCTGGTATTATGTAGTCATGAGGAGACAGACCACCAGATATACCCTGGTATTATGTAGCCATGAGGAGACAGACCACCAGATATACCCTGGTATTATGTAGTCATGAGGAGACAGACCACCAGATATACCCTGGTATTATGTAGCTGAGGAGAATGACCACCAGATATACCCTGGTATTATGTAGCTGAGTTATGAGGAGACAGACCGCCAGATATACCCTGGTATTATGTAGCTGAGTTATGAGGAGACAGACCACCAGATATACCCTGGTATTATGTAGTCATGAGGAGACAGACCACCAGATATACCCTGGTATTATGTAGCCATGAGGAGACAGACCACCAGATATACCCTGGTATTATGTAGCTGAGGAGCCAGACCACCAGATATACCCTGGTATTATGTAGCTGAGGAGACAGACCACCAGATATACCCTGGTATTATGTAGCCATGAGGAGACAGACCACCAGATATACCCTGGTATTATGTAGCCATGAGGAGACAGACCACCAGATATACCCTGGTATTATGTAGCTGAGCCATGAGGAGACAGACCACCAGATATACCCTGGTATTATGTAGTCATGAGGAGACAGACCACCAGATATACCCTGGTATTATGTAGTCATGAGGAGACAGACCACCAGATATACCCTGGTATTTTCTAGCTGAGGAGACAGACCACCAGATATACCCTGGTATTATGTAGTCATGAGGAGACAGACCACCAGATATACCCTGGTATTATGTAGCCATGAGGAGAATGACCACCAGATATACCCTGGTATTATGTAGCTGAGCCATGAGGAGACAGACCACCAGATATACCCTGGTATTATGTAGCCATGAGGAGACAGACAACCAGATATACCCTGGTATTATGTAGCTGAGCCATGAGGAGACAGACCACCAGATATACCCTGGTATTATGTAGTCATGAGGAGACAGACCACCAGATATACCCTGGTATTATGTAGTCATGAGGAGACAGACCACCAGATATACCCTGGTATTATGTAGCCATGAGGAGACAGACCACCAGATATACCCTGGTATTATGTAGTCATGAGGAGACAGACCACCAGATATACCCTGATATTATGTAGCCATGAGGAGACAGACCACCAGATATACCCTGGTATTATGTAGCTGAGGAGACAGACCACCAGATATACCCTGGTATTATTTAGCTGTTTGTTTTTGTTCCGTTTCATCTGTCTGGATTCATTTATCTGGATACTGTATGTATTTATGTATACTGTATGTATTTATGTACACTGTATGTATTTATGTATACTGTATGTATTTATGTATACTGTATGTATTTATGTATACTGTATGTATTTATGTACACTGTATGTATTTATGTATACTGTATGTATTTATGTATACTGTATGTATTTATGTACACTGTATGTATTTATGTATACTGTATGTATTTATGTATACTGTATGTATTTATGTACACTGTATGTATTTATGTACACTGTATGTATTTATGTATACTGTATGTATTTATGTATATTCTTTTAGTAGTTATTGTTTGGATATCCATATTTACTATTATGTATTGATTTTCATTTAATTTCACTGTTCATGCGGTGCACACTGCAGAGAACACCGGAAGAATTATCACTACATTATCACAGTGAATTATCACTACATTATCACTACATCATCACCGTGAAGTATCACTACACTATCACAGCGAATTATCACTACATTATCACAGTGACTTATCACTACATTAGCACAGCGAATTACCACTACATTATCACAGTGGATTATCACTACGTTATCACAGTAAATTATCACCACAGTATCGTAGTGAATTATCACCACAGTATCACAGTAAATTATCACTACATTATCACTGCGTTATCGTATCAAATTATCACTACACTACCAGAGTGAATTATCACTGCATTATCATAGCGAATTATCACTACATTATCAGATCGAAATATCACTACATCAGCACAGTGAATTATTGCTACATTATCACAGTGAATTATCACCACATTATCACAGTGAATTATCACTACATTATCAGAGCGATTTATTCTAATGTTTGTTTATGTGTTAATTAATCCCATAAGGGACAGGTTGCCATCTGGCAATTTGACACGAAAGTAAAATGCCATTCATTCTCTCTCTCACACTCACACACACACACACACTCTCCCCTCCATCTCTCTCCCCTCCCTCCCCCCCCCCCCCTCTCTCTCTTCATTGGGAATTACAACACTACTGCTTTCACTATAAAGAGGAGCGCTCTGTCCCTTTCTCTTTGCTAAGTGTTTTACGTCCCATACTGCCGCACTCAGCACTTTGTCTGAGAGTGCTGCTGTCCCTCCAGAATGCTAAAAAAGCCCCGGGTTGTGAACTTTCTGCACCCTCTTATGGCATCATTTATACCCAAAACAGACACACTCAGTTAACAAGGGATTAAGTGAGGTAGCAGTCCATACTCTCTCTCTTCACCTCTCTCACACTCAATTAACAAGGGATTAAGTGAGGTAGCAGTCCATACTCTCTCTCTTCACCTCTCTCACACTCAGTTAACAAGGGATTAAGTGAGGTAGCAGTCCATACTCTCTCTCTTCACCTCTCTCACACTCAGTTAACAAGGGATTAAGTGAGGTAGCAGTCCATACTCTGTCTCTTCACCTCTCTCACACTCAGTTAACAAGGGATTAAGTGAGGTAGCAGTCCATACTCTCTCTCTTCACCTCTCTCACACTCAGTTAACAAGGGATTAAGTGAGGTAGCAGTCCATACTTTCTCTCTTCACCTCTCTCACACTCAGTTAACAAGGGATTAAGTGAGGTAGCAGTCCATACTCTCTCTCTCTTCCCCTCTCTCACACTCAGTTAACAAGGGATTAAGTGAGGTAGCAGTCCATACTCTCTCTCTTCACCTCTCTCACACTCAGTTAACAAGGGATTAAGTGAGGTAGCAGTCCATACTCTCTCTCTTCACCTCTCTCACACTCAGTTAACAAGGGATTAAGTGAGGTAGCAGTCCATACTCTGTCTCTTCACCTCTCTCACACTCAGTTAACAAGGGATTAAGTGAGGTAGCAGTCCATACTCTCTCTCTTCACCTCTCTCACACTCAATTAACAAGGGATTAAGTGAGGTAGCAGTCAATACTCTCTCTCTTCCCCTCTCTCACACTGGTGGTGATGATGGTGATGGTGTTGATGATGATGATGGTGGTGATGATGGTGGTGGTGATGATGATGATGATGATGATGGTGGTGGTGATGATGATGATGGTGGTGGTGGTGGTGATGATGATGATGGTGGTGGTGATGGTGATGATGGTGGTACATGGGCGCCTGACTGCATTGCTTGCTCCCTTGGTGGGCTGCTTGATGAAAGCCAGTCAATATTTAAATCACCCAGAAAATATACCTCTCCGTTGATATCCGACCTCATGGCTTGGTCACTGTCAACTGTGGGACCTTTATATAGACAGGTGTGTGCCTTTCCAAATCATGTCCAATCAATTGAATTTACCACAGGTGGACTCCAATCAAGTTGTAGAAACATCTCAAGGATAATCAATGAAAACAGGATGCACCTGAGATCAATTTCAAGTCTCATAGCAAAGGGTCTGAATACTTATGTAAATAAGGTATTTATGTTTTTATGTTTTATGAATATGGAATAGAAATAATCAAAGGTAGGTCTGGTAATATGGTACTACGGTAATAGG
This sequence comes from Oncorhynchus clarkii lewisi, assembly GCF_045791955.1. NCBI lineage: Eukaryota > Metazoa > Chordata > Actinopteri > Salmoniformes > Salmonidae > Oncorhynchus > Oncorhynchus clarkii. The sequence goes on along the minus strand of NC_092151.1, from coordinate 95,155,017 downwards.
CTATATGGTAATATGGTAACAGGTAATAGGCTATATGGTAATAGGTAATATGGTAACAGGTAATAGGTAATAGGTAATAGGCAATATGGTAATATGGTAATATGGTAATATGGTAATATATATCCAATCTTTTCTTTCATAACGGCTACTTCATACAACAAGATGATAGAAAATAAAAGGTTTTTATGTTTGAACAAATCTGCAGCCTGCGGTTACAGGACTATAACTTATTATTGTTATTTTAAATAAACAACCACAGTGAGTAGGCTGAAGTATTTGTCAACAAATCGTGAAGAAGCAGAATAATCATGAGAAGGATGAGGAATAACAAAAGTGTATTCTCAACAACTACTGGACTTTATTGGCACCATTATTTGAAGCGCTGTCACCATGAAAATGTTTAAAATCAACTTGTCCCAGCAGCATTTGATGCAAAGAGGGTAGAAATTGCGTATTTTGTAGATATTGTTTGCCATGCCAAGCAGAGCTGTTTGTTTAATCGAGATACAAATTATCCTGAGACACCAGTCTCAACGTCAACAGTGAAGAGGCGACTCCGGGATGCTGGCCTTCTAGGCAGAGTTCCTCTGTCCAGTCTCAACGTCAACAGTGAAGAGGCGACTCCGGGATGCTGGCCTTCTAGGCAGAGTTCATCTGTCCAGTCTCAACGTCAACAGTGAAGAGGCGACTCCGGGATGCTGGCCTTCTAGGCAGAGTTCCTCTGTCCAGTCTCAACGTCAACAGTGAAGAGGTGACTCCGGGATGCTGGCCTTCTAGGCAGAGTTCCTCTGTCCAGTCTCAACGTCAACAGTGAAGAGGCGACTCCGGGATGCTGGCCATCTAGGCAGAGTTCATCTGTCCAGTCTCAACGTCAACAGTGAAGAGGTGACTCCGGGATGCTGGCCTTCTAGGCAGAGTTCCTCTGTCCAGTCTCAACGTCAACAGTGAAGAGGCGACTCCGGGATGCTGGCCTTCTAGGCAGAGTTCCTCTGTCCAGTCTCAACGTCAACAGTGAAGAGGCGACTCCGGGATGCTGGCCTTCTAGGCAGAGTTCCTCTGTCCAGTCTCAACGTCAACAGTGAAGAGGCGACTCCGGGATGCTGGCCTTCTAGGCAGAGTTCCTCTGTCCAGTCTCAACGTCAACAGTGAAGAGGCGACTCCGGGATGCTGGCCTTCTAGGCAGAGTTCCTCTGTCCAGTCTCAACGTCAACAGTGAAGAGGTGACTCCGGGATGCTGGCCTTCTAGGCAGAGTTCCTCTGTCCAGTCTCAACGTCAACAGTGAAGAGGTGACTCCAGGATGCTGGACTTCTAGGCAGAGTTCCTCTGTCCAGTGTCTGTGTTCTTTTGCCCGTCTTAATCTTGTATTTTTATTGGTCAGTCTGAGACATGGCTTTTTCTTTACAACTCTGCCTAGAAGGCCAGTATCCCTGAGTTGCCTCTTCACTGTTGACGTTGAGACTGGTGTTTTGCGGGTACTATTTAATGAAGCTGCCAGTTGAGGACTTGTGAGGCGTCTGTTTCTCAAACTAGACACTCTAATGTCCTCTTGCTCAGTTGTGCACCGGGGCCTCCCACTCCTCTTTCTATGTTGGTTAGAGCCAGTTCGCGCTTTTCTGTGAAGGGAGTAGTGCAGAGCGTTGTACGAGATCTTCAGTTTCTTGGCAATTTCTCGCATGGAATAGCCTTCATTTCTCAGAACAAGAATAGACTGATAAGTTTCAGAAAAAAGGTCTTTGTTTCTGGCCATTTTGAGCCTGTAATCGAACAAATGCTGATGCTCCAGATACTCAACTAGTCTAAAGAAGGCCAGTTTTATTGCTTCTTTAATCAGACAACAGTTTTCAGTTGTGCTAACATAATTGCAAAAGGGTTTTCTAATGATCAATTAGCCTTTTAAAATGATAAACTTGGATTAGCTAACACAACGTGCCATTGGAACACAGGAGTGATGGTTGCTGATAATGGGCCTCTGTACGTCTATGTAGATATTCCCCCCAAAAATCTGCCGTTTCCAGCTACAATAGTCATTTAAAACATTAACAATGTCTATACTGTATTTCTGATCAATTTGATGTTATTTTAATGGACAACAAAAAAACAACGACATTTCTAGGTGACCCCACATTTTTGAACGGGAGTGTATGTTAGTAATCTTATTTTAAAAGCAGCTCCTAACATACACTGAGTGTACAAAACATTAAGGACACCTGCTCTTCCTATGACATAGACTAACCATACGGTGCCAGATCCCTAAGGCCTGTATACAGAATACGGTGCCAGATCCCTATGGCCTGTATACAGAATATGGTGCCAGATCCCTATGGCCTGTATACAGAATACGGTGCCAGATCCCTATGGCCTGTATACAGAATATGGTGCCAGATCCCTATGGCCTGTATACAGAATATGGTGCCAGATCCCTATACCCTGTATACAGAATATGGTCCCAGATCCCTATGGCCTGTATACAGAATACGGTGCTATTTGGTACACAACCAGAGACAGGAAGGTTTAGAAGCAGGAAACAGATGGAAAGAAGATTACAGAGGCGACTGACCCTGTGTCCTAAATGGCCCCCTTGTTCACTACATAGCCCCCTACTTTTTTGACCAAGGCCCATAGGGCTCCATTGAAAAGTAGTGCACTATATAGGGAACGGGGGGGGCCCATTTGGGGGCAAAGACTGAGTTCCGGTTCCATTACTGAAAGGAATGAATGATATATAGTATCTAGTCCTGTTAACTGTTTGAATGATCCAATGAGCAGCACTAGGGTCTCTGGTCATTGGCTATGTTTTAAAGCCAGTCCAATGAGCAGCACTAGGGTCTCTGGTCATTGGCTATGTTTTAAAGCCAGTCCAATGAGCAGCACTAGGGTCTCTGGTCATTGGCTATGTTTTAAAGCCAGTCCAATGAGCAGCACTAGGGTCTCTGGTCATTGGCTATGTTTTAAAGCCAGTCCAATGAGCAGCACTAGGGTCTCTGGTCATTGGCTATGTTTTAAAGCCAATCCAATGAGCAGCACTAGGGTCTCTGGTCATTGGCTATGTTTTAAAGCCAGTCCAATGAGCAGCACTAGGGTCTCTGGTCATTGGCTATGTTTTAAAGCCAGTCCAATGAGCAGCACTAGGGTCTCTGGTCATTGGCTATGTTTTAAAGCCAGTCCAATGAGCAGCACTAGGGTCTCTGGTCATTGGCTATGTTTTAAAGCCAGTCCAATGAGCAGCACTAGGGTCTCTGGTCATTGGCTATGTTTTAAAGCCAGTCCAATGAGCAGCACTAGGATCTCTGGTCATTATTATTGGTTTGCGACTTTTAAAATGTACATTTTTAACACCCACTGTGTTGGGAACTGACAACTCTAGAGTTTAATTGAATGATTTGAGACTTTTAACAGGTTCATTTGCAACACCCACTGTGTTGTGTGCCTAACACTATGAAGTGTTATCATTAACTTAACACCTACGGTGAAAGGGACCCATCTCCCTAGGGATGTTATTTTAATAATTACAAAGAAATTATTGAATATAACACTGTGGGATGCTAAAATACAGATAGATATGTTATCTATGACTGGTAGCGACTTCTTGGTCTATGAGGAAACAGGCTAATATCAGAATAAACGGTTCCACAGAATATGCAAAGTCCCTGTCCTGTCTGTCTGGCACACCGCCCTGGGGTAGAGGAAGAGAGTTAGACCCTCTGTCTGTCTGTCTGTCTGTCTGTCTGTCTGTCTGGCACACCTCCCTGGGGTAGAGGAGGAGAGTTAGACCCTCTGTCTGTCTGTCTGTCTGTCTGGCACACCGCTCCGGGGTAGAGGAGGAGAGTTAGACCCTCTGTCCACAGGTCTGTCTGTCTGTCTGTCTGTCTGCCAGTCTGTCTGCCCGCTGTCTGTCTGTCTGTCCGCTGCATGTCTGTCTGTCTGTCTGTCTGCCCGCTGTCTGTCTGTCCGCTGCATGTCTGTCTGTCTGTCTGTCTGTCTGTCTGCCTGTCTGTCTGTCTGTCTGTCTGCCTGTCTGTCTGTCTGCCCGCTGTCTGTCTGTCTGTCTGTCCGCTGCATGTCTGTCTGTCTGTCCGCTGTCTGTCTGTCTGTCTGCCTGTCTGTCTGTCTGTCTGTCTGTCTGCCTGCTGTCTGTCTGTGCGCTGCATGTCTGTCTGTCTGTCTGTCTGTCTGTCTGTCTGTCTGTCTGTCTGTCTGTCCGCTGTCTGTCTGTCTGTCTGTCTGCCTGCTGTCTGTCTGTGCGCTGTCTGTCTGTCTGTCTGTCTGTCTGTCTGTCTGTCTGTCTGTCTGTCTGTCTGCCTGCCTGTCTGTCTGTCTGTCTGTCTGTCTGTCTGTCTGTCTGTCTGCCTGTCTGCCCGTCTGTCTGCCGAGATAAATGGCTATTGATTTCCTGCTTTGACATGTAACAAAAACATTACTGGATTGCAATCACTCTGACTGGCTCACCAAAATGAAGTCCTGCGATTCTTGGCGGGCAGTTGGGGGTGATATCATCTTTTGGATTGATATCAATGAGTTCACTCAGGCAGTTAAAATGGACTTCCTGTAACACTATGGTAAACAAAAGGAGAATGCAGCAACATGGTCTGTCATATTACTATTGTTGAAGACAGAACACAGGTGGAATTCTTCTTCTCTATTGTTGAAGACAGAACACAGGTGGAATTCTTCTTCTCTATTGTTGAAAACAGAACACAGGTGGAATTCTTCTTCTCTATTGTTGAAGACAGAACACAGGTGGAATTCTTCTTCTCTATTGTTGAAAACAGAACACAGGTGGAATTCTTCTTCTCTATTGTTGAAGACAGAACACAGGTGGAATTCTTCTTCTCTATTGTTGAAGACAGAACACAGGTGGAATTCTTCTTCTCTATTGTTGAAGACAGAACACAGGTGGAATTCTTCTTCTCTATTGTTGAAGACAGAACACAGGTGGAATTCTTCTTCTCTATTGTTGAAGACAGAACACAGGTGGAATTCTTCTTCTCTATTGTTGAAGACAGAACACAGGTGGAATTCTTCTTCTCTATTGTTGAAGACAGAACACAGGTGGAATTCTTCTTCTGTGAGAAACAGGAAGTTTAAGACTCCTTAACCCGAGAGCTGCTGTACAGTTTTTAGTTATTTTTAAAGCACAAATAACAAAATTAATTTATTTCGGTGAGATACTAAAGATTATCTTTAAGTACGTCAGATCTTAGAGAGTACTGGTTGTAAAGAACAGCTAGCTGTGATGTAGCCTATATCACTACTAGCCAAGGCCTGTACAGAGAGAGATACTTCCAAATGAGAGTAAATCAACAAATAAATAACGTATCATTAATGTTCACATTTTACTCTTATGATGATTTTGAAGACCGACTCTGATCGAGACTCATTTCATATTACCCTTTTTCTCCAATCCTCTGAGATTCAAGTCTCAGGTGTACGACCCCTGACGAAAGGAACTAAAGAGGAAGAAATGACTTTCATTAAGAAAGTATAATTCTCCCCCGCTCCTCCTCCTCCTCATCCTCCTTTTGATCTGACACTAGAAGAAATAAGTTATGCCGATGAATACAGGTCTTCTTTAGTTTGTTCAAGAGCTACGGATCAGAGTTGGAGAAGGGACAGTCACAATCACACAGAGTGCTTCTGATCTAGTCAGAGAGGTGATTCAGAGTACACACACACACACACACACACACACACACACACACACACACACACACACACACACACACACACACACACACACACACACACACACACACACACACACACACACACAGTTACATTGTAGTCATTTAGCTAAATGCTCTCATCAGGAGATACTTTACAGAAGCAATTATGGCTAAAGTGCCTTGCTCAAATGGCACATCATCTGAATTTTTCACCAAGTCGGATTGGGGATTCGAACCAGCAAACCTTTCGGTTACTGGCCCAATGCTCTCAACCACTATTTTACACGCACTCACGCGTGCAAGCACACACACTCACACACACTCACACACACTCACACACACACACTCACGCACACACACACACACTCACACACACTCACACACACACACACACAATTACACACACACTCACACACACACACGCACGCACACACACACACACCCACACACTCACTCACACACACTCCTGACAGACAGATGACGTGGCAGTAAACACACGTCCCATATGTATGTATATATTATATGTATATATACAGTATCACTGAGTGTACAAAACATTAAGAACACCTTCAGAATATTGAGTTGCAACTCAGTATTAGGGAGGTGTTCCTAATGTTTTGTCCACAGTATGTGCTAAGTTGTTCCCATATATATATATATATATATATATATGCAGGATCATATTTTATCAATTATATTACTACAGAGAAGTGTGAAGGATTATAACCTTGGTTTTTATTTGGGGTTGCAATTGAAAACTAAAACTGAATTGAAAACTAAAACTGAATTGAAAACTAAAACTGAATTGAAAACTAAAACTGAATTGAAAACTAAAACTGAATTGAAAACTACATTTCAGTTTTGTGTTTTGTTTATAATTCCTAAATGCACGTTTGCGGTATGTGGTATTTGTATGTGTAAATAAATCTATTTATATATCTAGAACAATAGACATGTTATGGAGTCAGTCTACAGTGCAGGATTTGAATTATATATTTAATGAAATGTATGAAATTAATGTTGCACATGTGAAAACTAATTGTGGGTACATTATGAAAATCAGCAACCTCAAAACAACGCTTCAGTCAATTAGCACATGGACCTTCTTCTGCGTCGTGGGGTGAGCCTCCTGTGTCGTGGGGTGAGCCTCCTGTGTCGTGGGGTGAGCCTCCTGTGTCGTGGGGTGAGCCTCCTGTGTCGTGGGGTGAGCCTCCTGTGTCGTGGGGTGAGTCTCCTGTGTCGTGGGGTGAGCCTAAATGATAGGGCTGTGTAGTGTGTAGTAACTCAGAGGTAAATGATAGGGCTGTGTAGTAACTCAGGCCTCTCAGAGGTAAATGATAGGGCTGTGTAGTAACTGAGGCCTCTCAGAGGTAACTGAGGCCTCTCAGAGGTAAATGATAGGGCTGTGTAGTGTGTAGTAACTCAGACCTCTCAGAGGTAAATGATAGGGCTGTGTAGTAACTCAGGCCTCTCAGAGGTAAATGATAGGGCTGTGTAGTGTGTAGTAACTCAGGGCTCTCAGAGGTAAATGATAGGGCTGTGTAGTGTGTAGTAACTCAGGGGTCTCAGAGGTAAATTATAGGGCTGTGTAGTGTGTAGTAACTCAGGGGTCTCAGAGGTAAATTATAGGGCTGTGTAGTGTGTAGTAACTCAGGGCTCTCAGAGGTAAATTATAGGGCTGTGTAGTGTGTAGTAACTCAGGGGTCTCAGAGGTAAATTATAGGGCTGTGTAGTGTGTAGTAACTCAGGGGTCTCAGAGGTAAATGATAGGGCTGTGTAGTGTGTAGTAACTCAGGGGTCTCAGAGGTAAATTATAGGGCTGTGTAGTGTGTAGTAACTCAGGGCTCTCAGAGGTAAATTATAGGGCTGTGTAGTGTGTAGTAACTCAGACCTCTCAGAGGTAACTCAGGTCATTAACCAACTCTCCTGTGGTATGCAGCCTCAATCACACTCATTTCTCAACAGGTCTTTCATCAACTAGCTACAGAGCAGGAGTGTGTGTGTGTGTGTGTGTGTGTGTGTGTAACGTGACACAGTTGGCAATTAACACCCTGACATCATGTGTAGTCTCTTGGCTCCTACCCATATATATCTCTATCTAAACCCTGGGGATTTGACTATCACTTTAGAGGTTTGACGGGGTGGCCCAAAAATGCCAACCTATTCCCTATGTAGCGCACTACCTTTGACCAGAGTGCCAATAGGCCCTTGTCAAAAGTAGTGCACTATATAGTGCCATTAGGGATGTAACTGAGGACTCACAGAAGAACAGATTCACATTGTTAGCCAGGTGGATCGAGTGTCACTATGTGAAATGTCCTTTGATTTTCCAAAAGGAAAACAGTTTTGAATATGAATTGGATGTGAAGAGCCAGATGCATAGATATGGATAGAGAATATACGAGCTGCCTCAGAAATGTACATATCTATGGAAATACGATAGAAAAAGACCGGAAGTTAGATATAAATAGTCATATGATAGTAAGCGTGATTAACAAGGGGAAGTTGAGAAAGTTTACAGACTTCCCGAGCCAAAATCCAGAGCCAAAAAAACCTAAAAAAAAACAACCCAGACTGAATTCCTCAATTAGAAATAAATGTGCGGTTTCAATTTGACCGGGACTTCCATGGTGAGATATCCTTATTTTCAATGAACTTTTACAGGTTATTGTCATTGAGATGAAAGAGACCTGTGACAAGAGAGACCAGTTGGTCCAATCTGATCTTTGAAACAAGTACCACCTAAACTGACTTGGCTGAATGACTCAAATGACTCAGCTGTAAATACATTTCGGGAAAGAAAAATGTTGGAATCTTTCTCAAGGACCTCAATCTCTTGTGGTCCATCCTCCCTATACTGCGCAAGAGAGTTTTAGTATTTCTGTTGCGCAACCCAAGACTGCGGGAAAATTAACCAGAGAGAAGAGTTTCATAAGATTCTCAGTGAAGTTACTGAAACCTCGACAAGAATCTGACGACCAAACGGGACACTATTCCCGATATAGTGAACTACATTTGACCACAGACCCCCTTTTTTTTTTTTTTACATCGGTCAAAACTAGTGCACGATTTAGCAATAGGGTACAGTTTAGGATGCAAACAAATTCCCAGAAGCTAAACCACATCATACAGGAACTGTCATTCAGTTCCTGTTTTAATCAGACTCTTCAGTAGAAGAAATACAATTACTTTTTTTTTTTTCAAAGGGCTGTTTTATTTATTTATTTTTACAAAAAAAGGAAGGAAGGGAGAAACGGGGGGGGGGGGGGGGGGGGTAGGATTTGTTATCCAATCTACAAAGGGAAGTAATCCAATCCAACTTTCTACATCTCCAGTGTGTTTCCACTGTGTCTCATCTTCCTATCAGATGTACACTACCGTTCAACAGTTTGAGGGGGGGTCACTTAGAAATGTCCTTGTTCTTTGAAAGAAAAACTCTTATTTTTTTTTTTCTCCATTAGAATAACATCAAATTGATTAGAAATACATTGTAGACATTGTAAATGACTATTGTAGCTGGAAACGGCAGATTTTTGATGGAATATCTACATAGACGTACAGAGGCCCATTATCAGCAACCATCACTCCTGTGTTCCAATGGCACGTTGTGTTAGCTAATCCAAGTTTATCATTTTAAAAGGCTAATTGATCGTTAGAAAACCCTTTTGCAATTATGTTAGCACAAAATGAAAACTGTTGTCTGATTAAAGAAGCAATAAAACTGTCCTTCTTTAGACTAGTTGAGTATCTGGAGACTCAGCATTTGTATATTCGATTACAGGCTCAAAATGGCCAGAAACAAAGACCTTTCTTCTGAAACTCATCAGTCTATTCTTGTTCTGAGAAATTAAGGCTATTCCATGAGAGAAATTGCCAAGAAACTGAAGATCTCATACAAAGCCGTGTACTACTTACTCCCTTCACAGAACAGCGCGAACTGGCTCTAACCAGAATAGAAAGAGGAGTCTACACTGTGTTTCTGATCAATTTGATGTTATTTAATGGACAAAAAATGTGCTTTTCTTTTAAAAACAAGGACATTTCTAAGTGACCCAGTGTACCTCCAGATAAACTGCTATGGATTAGAATACTGAGCTGCCTGCATGGTGACACAGTCTGGCTTATCACTGGAGACACAGTCTGGCTTATCACTGGAGACACAGTCTGGCTAATCACTGGAGACACAGTCTGGCTAATCACTGAAGAGACACAGTCTGGCTAATCACTGAAAACACAGTCTGGCTTATCACTGGAGACACAGTCTGGTTAATCACTGGAGACACAGTCTGGCTAATCACTGGAGACACAGTCTGGCTTATCACTGGAGACACAGTCTGGCTAATCACTGGAGACACAGTCTGGCTAATCACTGGAGACACAGTCTGGCTAATCACTGGAGACACAGTCTGGCTAATCACTGAAGAGACACAATCTGGCTAATCACTGGAGAGACACAGTCTGGCTAATCACTGGAGACACAGTCTGGTAATCACTGGAGACACAGTCTGGCTAATCACTGAAGAGACACCGTCTGGCTAATCACTGAAGAGACACAATCTGGCTAATCACTGAAGAGACACAGTCTGGCTAATCACTGAATAGACACAGCCTGACTAATCACTGAAGAGACACAGTCTGGCTAATCACTGGAGAGACAATGGGGATTTCTCAATATGCATACTGTGCTTCACACTCCCATGCCCCGAGGGCATTCTCTGAGGGCATTCTCTTGAGTATGTTATTATTAGAATGAGAGTGTGGAGAACAAACACATTTTTCATTTGAGAAGCAATGCGCACTCTTGTGCTACCGCATTACAACCTCTCCCTCAACGTCAGCAGGACAAAGGACCTTATCGTGGTCCACACAAAGGGGGTGAGCACACCCCCATCCACATCGACAGGGCTGAAGTGGAGCTGGTCCAGAGCTTCAAGTTCCTCAGTGTCCACATCACTTAGGAATTAACATGTTCCTGACACACCCACACAGTTGTGAAGAGCGCACGGTAGTGCCTCTTCCCTCTCAGGAAGCTGAAAAGATTTGGCATTGGCCCTCAGGTCCTCAAAAACACCTACAGCTGCACCATTGAGAGCATCTTGACTGGCTACATCACCGCCTGGTATGGCAACTGTAAGGCACCTGACTGCAAGGCGCTACAGAGGGTGGTGAGTACGGCCCAGTACATCACTGGGGCCGAACTCCCTGCCGTCCAAGACCTCTATACCAGGCGGTGTCAGAAGGCCCAACATATTTTGAAAGACTCCAGCCACGCAAGGCATACACTGTTCTCTTTGCTACTGCACGGCAAGCAGTACCAGAGCACCAAGCCTGGAACCAACAGGACCCTGAACAGCTTGGGTAAATAGCTAATCAAATGGCTACCCGCTGCTGTTACTGTCTATTATCTATCCTTTTGCATAGTCAATTTAACCCTACATGACCAAAAGTATGTGTACACCTGCTCGCCGAACATCTCATTCTAAAATCATGGGCATTAATATGGAGTTGGTCCCCCCCACCCCCTTTGTTGCTATAACAGCCTCCACCCACTCTTCTGGGAAGGTTTTCCACTAGACGGCGGAACATTGCTGCTGTAACAGCCTCCACTCTTCTGGGAAGGTTTTCCACTAGACGTCGGAACATTGCTGCTGTAACAGCCTCCACTCTTCTGGGAAGGCTTTCCACTAGATGTTGGAACATTGCTGCTATAACAGCCTCCACTTTTCTGGGAAGGCTTTCCACTAGATGTTGGAACATTGCTGCGGGGACAATTCAGCAACAAGAACATTAGTGAGGTCAGGCACTGATGTGATTAAGGCCTGGATCTCAGTCGGCGTTCCAATTCATCCCAAAAGTGTTTGATGGGTTGAGGGCAGGGCTCTGTGGAGGCCAGTCAAGTTTTTCTACACCAATCTCGACAAACCATTTCTGTATGGAACTCGTTAGTGGGTGTTGTAACCGAGGACAATTTTTACACACTACACGCTTCAGCACTTGGTGGGCCCGCTCTGTGAGCTTGTGTGGCCTACCATCTCGCGGCCAAGCCGTTGTTGCTCCTAGATGTTTCCATTGCACAATAACAGCACTTACAGTTGACCGGGGCCGCTCTAGCAGGGCAGAAATTTGACAAACTGACTTGTTGGAAAGGTGGCATCTTATGACGGTGCCACGTTGAAGGCCACTGAGCTCTTCAGTAAGGCCATTCTACTGCCAATGTTTGTCTATGGAGATTGCATGGCTGTGTGCAAAATGTTTCTGAAAAAGCCAAATCCATAAATGTTTTGGGGTGTCCACATTCTTTTCTATATATAGTGTACATACACTGCAGCTTCCTCAATTACCTCGTACCCCTGCACATCGGCTTAGTACCGGTACTCCCTGTACTCACACCACTACTTTTTACACATTTTGTTGTGTTATAGCCTGAACTTAAAACTTACATTTAGATTTTGGTTCACTGACCTATACACAATACCCCATAATGTAAAAGTGGAATTTTCTTTGTAAAATGTATAAAAAATGTCAAGCCTGAAATGTCCTCAGTCAATAAGTATCCAACCTGTGTTATGTCAAGGAGCCTAAATAAGTTCAGGAGTAGAAATGGTTAACAAGTCACATAATATGTTGCAGGGACTCACTCTGTCTGCAATGATAGTGTTTAACATGGTATTTGAATGACTACCTCATCTCTGTACCCCACACATACAATTATCTGTAAGGTCCATCAGTCGAGCAGTGCATTTCAACCACAAAGACCAGGGAGGTTTTCCAATGTCTTGCAAAGAAGGGCACCGATTGGTAGATTGGTATAAAAAATAAAAGCAGATATTGAATATCCCTTTGAGCATGGTGAAGTTATTAATTACACTTTGGATGGTGTATCAATACACCCAGTCACTACACAGATACAGGCATCCTTCCTAACTCAGTTGCCGGAGAGGAAGGAAACTGCTCAGGGATTTCACCATGAGGCCAATGGTGACTTTAAAACAGTTACAGAGTTTAATGGTTTTGATAGGAGAAAACTGAGGATGGATCCACAACATTGTAGTTACTCCACAATACTAACCTAAATGACAGAGTGAAAAGAAGGAAGCATAATAAAACATATTCCAAAACATGCATCCTGTTTGCAACAAGGCACTAAAGTAATACTGCAAAAAATGTGTCAAAGAAATTAACACTTTGCCCTGAATACAAAACGTTATGTTTGGGAAAAATCAAACACAACTCATCACTGAGTACCACTCTTCATATTTTCAAGCATGGTGGTGGCTGCATCAGTGGTCAGTGGTCGCCATCCTCTCAGTCAGATTACATTTTTTTGAAGTGAGAGGGTGGAAGTCAGGAGACGAAAGATGTGCCTCAGACACCTGCCCTGCAATGTTACTGCCTATTCAACTCAATTTGCTGCCATGGCAATACAGACAACAAGATAACTACATCAGCACACGTTTAATTCTCAGCTATATGTGAATCGTAATAATCTAGCTAGCAAGCTAGTTTAAAAAGCAAAATAATACCTAAAACAACCTAAAAAAACGAACTAAATACCTAAAACTAACGTGGTGAAAGGTAGATGACTAGCTAGCTGTCAATTCTTCGTGGCTAGCTAGCCCTGTTGACTTATTATGGTGTTGCGATATACGCTCATTACAGTGGGTATTGTAGGCAGATAAACATGCCAAAATTAACACAGAATGTATGTATTAACGTATCAAGGTAAAATATTGTAGTCAGGCAACATATGAAATGTAAATAGGCAACATTTCATTCTGAAGTCAGAGTTTATTTTCTCTCGCTTCAGCACCCCCCCCACCCCCCACAAAAATAATTATTGAGTCATATTTTTGTCCATACTTTTTGTTGAAGCTTGCATCGATGCATGCTTTGACATGTGTACAAGTGGAGTAAACATCAGAGAAGTGACCTCCGTGCTCCAATTCGAATACTTTGATTTGGACTCGTGTTAAAGAAGAGACATGATGTCATTATACCTCCGAGGGTGTTGATGTTTCGGGAGAGACGTGAGGTGGCAGAAACACACCCAGAGCATGTAGACTGTGTGAAGTGAAACAGCAAGTACTTTACACACGTCCAGTTACTTACAGATTAAAGTGATGAAAGAAATAGATGGACGGGCCGAGAGTCACAATATAGCAGAGCTCAGTAGGCATCTACACCTTGTGATTGTTCTTGTGTGTGTGGTGTGTAACGAAGGGCTTAGACTCACGATGTAGCAGGGTATGTGTGTATACTGTGTTTGTGTGTGTGTGTGTATTGTGTGAATGTATACTTGTAAAGTGTGCAATATGAAAGAGGAGACTCGCGATGTAGCAGGGCTTGTTCTCCACAGTGCAGAAGGGTTTGTGTGTGTGTGTGTGTGTGTGTGTGTACAGATGGGCTGAGACTCACGATGTAGCAGGGCTTGTTCTCCACAGTGCAGAAGGTTTTGTGTGTGTGTGTGTGTGTGTGTGCAGATGGGCTGAGACTCACGATGTAGCAGGGCTCGTACTCCACAGTGCAGAAGGTTTTGTGTGTGTGTGTGTGTGTGTGTGTGTGTGTACAGGTGGGCTGAGACTCACGATGTAGCAGGGCTCGTACTCCACAGTGCAGAAGGGTTTGTGTGTGTGTGTGTGTGTGTGTGTGTGTGTGTGTGTGTGTGTGTACAGATGGGCTGAGACTCACGATGTAGCAGGGCTCGCAGTAGGCCTTCTTCTCCACAGTGCAGAAGGGTTTGTGTGTGTGTGTGTGTACAGGTGGGCTGAGACTCACGATGTAGCAGGGCTCGCAGTAGGCCTTCTTCTCCACAGCGTAGAAGGGTTTACCGCGCAGCCTGCCACTGCAGGTCATGCAGATGAAGCAGTCCACGTGGAAGACCTGGTCCATGGCGGTACAGCCGGTACCCTCACCCACCACATTATCCCCACAGCTGGCACACCGCCCTGGGGTAGAGGAGGAGAGTTAGACCCTCTGTCCACAGGTCTGCCTGTCTGTCTATCTGTCTGTCTGTCTGGCACACCGCCCTGGGGTAGAGGAGGAGAGTTAGACCCTCTGTCCACAGGTCTGCCTGTCTGTCTGTCTGTCTGTCTGTCTGTATGGCTGTCTGTCTGTCTGTCTGTCTGTCTGTATGGCTGTCTGGCTACAGGAGGAAAAGGAGAGTTAGACCCTCTGTCCAAAGGTCTGCCTGTCTGTCTGTCTGTCTGCCTGTCTGTCTGTATGGCTGTCTGGCTACAGGAGGAAAAGGAGAGTTAGACTCCCTGTCCACAGGTTTGTCTGTCTGTCTGACTGGATACGTTAACATGGCAACATGCTCTCTGAACATGCTACCATGACAACATGCTCTCTGAACACACGTTACACCATGACAACACGCTCCCTGAACACACATTACCATGACAACACACTCTCTAAACAAACATTACCATGACACCACACTCACTTAACATGACATGCTCTGTGAACACACGTTACCATGTCAACACGCTCTCTGAAGATGTTAACATGACAACACGCTCTCTGAACACGTTACCATGACAGCACACTCTATGTACACATGTTACCATGACAACATGCTCTCTGTACACACATCACCATGACAACACACTCTCTGAACACGTTAACGTGACATGCTCTCTGAACACACGTTACCATGCCAACACACTCTCTGAACACGTTAACATGACATGCTCTGTGAACACACATTACCATGACAACACACTCTCTGAACATATGTTAACATGACAACACACTCTCTGAACACGTTAACATGAAAACACTCTGTCTGAACATGTTAACATGACAAACCTCTCTCTGAACACACATTACCATGACAACATGCTCTCTGAACACACGGTAATATGTCAACACACTCTCTGAAGATGTTAACATGACAACACGCTCTCTGAACACGTTACCATGACACCACGCGTTACCATGACAACACACTCTCTGAACACACTGTATTATGACAACACTCTCTCTGAACACGTTAACATGACAACACGCTCTCTGAAAACACAGTGACATGTCAACACGCTCTCTGAACACGTTAACATGACAACATGCTCTCTGAACACACGTTACCATGACAACACACTCTCTGAACACACATTACCATGCCAACACACTCTCTGAACACGTTACCATGACAGCACGCTCTCTGTACACATGTTACCATGTCAACACTCTCTCTGAACACACATTACCATGACAACACGCTCTCTGACCACACGTTAACCTTGACAACACACTCTCTGAACACACGGTATTATGACAATACTCTCTCTGAACACAAGTTAACATGACAACACGTTACCTGCACACATGTTACCATGACAACACGCTCTCTGCACACACGCTAACATGAGACAACACTCTCTGTACACACATCACCATGACACCACACTCTCTGAACACGTTAACATGACATGCTCTGTGAACACACGTTACCATGTCAACACGCTCTCTGAAGATGTTAACATGACAACACGCTCTCTGAACACGTTACCATGACAGCACACTCTATGTACACATGTTACCATGACAACATGCTCTCTGTACACACATCACCATGACAACACACTCTCTGAACACGTTAAGATGACATGCTCTCTGAACACACGTTACCATGCCAACACACTCTCTGAACACGTTAACATGACATGCTCTGTGAACACACATTACCATGACAACACACTCTCTGAACATATGTTAACATGACAACACACTCTCTGAACACGTTAACATGAAAACACGCTGTCTGAACATGTTAACATGACAAACCTCTCTCTGAACACACATTACCATGACAACATGCTCTCTGAACACACGGTAATATGTCAACACACTCTCTGAAGATGTTAACATGACAACACGCTCTCTGAAGATGTTAACATGACAACACGCTCTCTGAACGCGTTACCATGACAACATGTGCCCTGTACACACGTTACCATGACAACACGCTCTCTGACCACGCTTTACCATGACAACACACTCTCTGACCACACGTTAACCTTGACAACACAATCTCTGAACACACGGTATTATGACAACACACTGTCTGAACACGTTAACATGACATGCTCTCTGACCACGCGTTACCATGACAACATGCTCTCTGACCACGCGTTACCATGACAACACACTCTCTGAACACACTGTATTATGGCAACACTCTCTCTGAACACGTTAACATGACAACACGCTCTCTGAAAACACAGTGACATGTCAACACGCTCTCTGAACACGTTAACATGACAACATGCTCTCTGAACACACGTTACCATGACAACACACTCTCTGAACACACATTACCATGCCAACACACTCTCTGAACACGTTACCATGACAGCACGCTCTCTGTACACATGTTACCATGTCAACACTCTCTCTGAACACACATTACCATGACAACACGCTCTCTGACCACACGTTAACCTTGACAACACACTCTCTGAACACACGGTATTATGACAATACTCTCTCTGAACACAAGTTAACATGACAACACGTTACCTGCACACATGTTACCATGACAACACGCTCTCTGCACACACGCTAACATGACACAACACTCTCTGTACACACATCACCATGACACCACACTCTCTGAACACGTTAACATGACATGCTCTGTGAACACACGTTACCATGTCAACACGCTCTCTGAAGATGTTAACATGACAACACGCTCTCTGAACACGTTACCATGACAGCACACTCTATGTACACATGTTACCATGACAACATGCTCTCTGTACACACATCACCATGACAACACACTCTCTGAACACGTTAAGATGACATGCTCTCTGAACACACGTTACCATGCCAACACACTCTCTGAACACGTTAACATGACATGCTCTGTGAACACACATTACCATGACAACACACTCTCTGAACATATGTTAACATGACAACACACTCTCTGAACACGTTAACATGAAAACACGCTGTCTGAACATGTTAACATGACAAACCTCTCTCTGAACACACATTACCATGACAACATGCTCTCTGAACACACGGTAACATGTCAACACGCTCTCTGAAGATGTTAACATGACAACACGCTCTCTGAACACGTTACCATGACAACATGTGCCCTGTACACACGTTACCATGACAACACGCTCTCTGACCACGCTTTAATATGACAACACACTCTCTGACCACACGTTAACCTTGACAACACAATCTCTGAACACACGGTATTATGACAACACACTGTCTGAACACGTTAACATGACATGCTCTCTGACCACGCGTTACCATGACAACATGCTCTCTGACCACGCGTTACCATGACAACACGCTCTCTGAACACACTGTATTATGACAACACTCTCTCTGACCACGCGTTACCATGACAACACACTCTCTGAACACACTGTATTATGACAACACTCTCTCTGAACACGTTAACATGACAACACGCTCTCTGAAAACACAGTGACATGTCAACACGCTCTCTGAACACGTTAACATGACAACATGCTCTCTGAACACACGTTGCCATGACAACACACTCTCTGAACACACATTACCATGCCAACACACTCTCTGAACACGTTACCATGACAGCACGCTCTCTGTACACATGTTACCATGTCAACACTCTCTCTGAACACACATTACCATGACAACACGCTCTCTGACCACACGTTAACCTTGACAACACACTCTCTGAACACACGGTATTATGACAACACTCTCTCTGAACACAAGTTAACATGACAACACGTTACCTGCACACATGTTACCATGACAACACGCTCTCTGCACACACGCTAACATGACAACACGCTCTCTGAACACGTTAACATGACAACACCTTCCCTGCACACACGCTAACATGACAACACACTCTCTGAACACGTTAACATGACAACACCTTCCCTGCACACACGCTAAAATGACAACACGTTCCCTGCACACATGTTACCATGACAACACACTCTCTGAAGACACGTTAACATGACAACACGCTCTCTGAACACGTTACCATGACAACACACTCTCTGAACACGTTAACACACGCTCTCTGTAATAACTTGAGAGGCAATCGTACTGTATATAATAGCATTTTCCTAAGAACCAGCTTCCTTCTGATCACAAGAAAACGTCCCTAATCAAAGGGCCTTCAGAGGCAAACTGGGGACATTCCCCAAAACATTAGCTAAAGGTCACATTAAGTTGTAGTTACACTTTTACTGTGTTGAAACACAAACCAACTAATACTACTAGTTTAACCCTAACCAACTGATACTACTAGTTTAACCCTAACCAACTGATACTACTAGTTTAACCCTAACCAACTGATACTACTAGTTTAACCCTAACCAACTTCTACTACTAGTTTAACCCTAACAAACTGATACTACTAGTTTAACCCTAACCAACTGATACTACTAGTTTAACCCTAACTTACTGATACTACTAGTTTAACCCTAACCAACTGATACTACTAGTTTAACCCTAACCAACTGATACTACTAGTTTAACCCTAACCAACTTCTATTACTAGTTTAACCCTAACCAACTGATACTACTAGTTTAACCCTAACCAACTGATACTACTAGTTTAACCCTAACCAACTTCGACTTCTAGTTTAACCCTAACCAACTGATACTACTAGTTTAACCCTAACCAACTGATACTACTAGTTTAACCCTAACCAACATCTACTACTAGTTTAACCCTAACAAACTGATACTACTAGTTTAACCCTAACCAACTGATACTACTAGTCCTAGTTTAACCCTAACCAACTGATACTACTAGTTTAACCCTAACCAACTGATACTACTAGTTTAACCCTAACCAACTGATACTACTACGTTAACCCTAACCAACTGATACTACTAGTTTAACCCTAACCAACTTCTACTACTAGTTTAACCCTAACCAACTGATACTACTAGTTTAACCCTAACCAACTTATATTACTAGTTTAACCCTAACCAACTGATACTACTAGTTTAACCCTAACCAACTGATACTACTAGTTTAACCCTAACCAACTTCTACTACTAGTTTAACCCTAACAAACTGATACTACTAGTTTAACCCTAACCAACTGATACTACTAGTCCTAGTTTAACCAACTGATACTACTAGTTTAACCCTAACAAACTGATACTACTAGTCCTAGTTTAACCTTAACCAACTGATACTACTAGTTTAACCCTAACCAACGGCTACTACTAGTTTAACCCTAACCAACGGCTACTACTAGTTTAACCCTAACCAACTGATAATACTAGTTTAACCCTAACCAACTGATACTACTAGTTTAACCCTAACCAACTGATACTACTAGTTTAACCCTAACCAACTGATACTACTAGTTTAACCCTAACCAACTTCTATTACTAGTTTAACAGTAACCAAATGATACTACTAGTTTAACCCTAACCAACTTATACTACTAGTTTAACCCTAACAAACTGATACTAATAGTCCTAGTTTAACCAACTGATACTACTAGTTTAACCCTAACCAACTGATACTACTAGTTTAACCCTAACCAACTTCTACTACTAGTTTAACCCTAACAAACTGATACTACTAGTTTAACCCTAACCAACTGATACTACAAGTTTAACATTAACCAACTGATACTACTAGTCCTAACCCTAACCAACTGATACTACTAGTCCTAGTTTAACCAACTGATACTACTAGTCCTAGTTTAACCAACTGATACTTCTAGTTTAACCCTAACCAACTGATACTACTAGTTTAACCCTAACCAACTGATACTACTAGTTTAACCCTAACCAACTGATACTACTAGTTTAACCTTAACCAACTGATACACCTAGTTTAACCCTAAACAACTGATACTACTAATCCTAACCCTAACCAACTGATACTACTAGTCCTAGTTTAACCAACTGATACTACTAGTTTAACCCTAACCAACTGATACTACTAGTTTAACCCTAACCAACTTCTACTATTAGTTTAACCCTAACCAACTGATACTACTAGTTTAACCCTAACCAACTGATACTACTAGTTTAACCTTAACCAACTGATACTACTAGTCCTAACCCTAACCAACTGATACTACTAGTTTAACCCTAACCAACTGATACTACTAGTTTAACCTTAACCAACTGATACTACTAGTCCTAACCATAACCAACTGATACTACTAGTTTAACCCTAACCAACTGATACTACTAGTTTAACCCTAACCAACTGATACTACTAGTCCTAACCCTAACCAACTGATACGACTAGTCCTAGTTTAACCAACTGATACTACTAGTTTAACCCTAACCAACTGATACTACTAGTTTAACCCTAACCAACTTCTACTACTACTTTAACCCTAACCAACTGATACTACTAGTTTAACCCTAACCAACTGATACTACTAGTTTAACCTTAACCAACTGATACTACTAGTTTAACCCTAACCAACTGATACTCCTAGTCCTAACCCTAACCAACTAATACTACTAGTCCTAACCCTAACCAACTGATACTACTAGTCCTAGTTTAACCAACTGATACTACTAGTTTAACCCTAACCAACTGATACTACTAGTTTAACCCTAACCAACTTCTACTACTAGTTTAACCCTAACCAACTGATACTACTAGTTTAACCCTAACCAACTTCTACTACTAGTTTAACCCTAACCAACTGATACTACTAGTTTAACCCTAACCAACTGATACTACTAGTTTAACCCTAACCAACTGATACTACTAGTTTAACCCTAACCAACTGATACTACTAGTTTAACCCTAACCAACTGATACTACTAGTCCTAGTTTAACCAACTGATACTACTAGTTTAACCCTAACCAACTGATACTACTAGTTTAACCCTAACCAACTGATACTACTAGTTTAACCCTAACCAACTGATACTACTAGTCCTAGTTTAACCAAATGATACTACTAGTTTAACCCTAACCAACTGATACTACTAGTTTAACCCTAACCAACTGATACTACTAGTTTAACCCTAACCAACTGATACTACTAGTCCTAGTTTAACCAACTGATACTACTAGTTTAACCCTAACCAACTGATACTACTAGTTTAACCCTAACCAACTGATACTACTAGTCCTAGTTTAACCAACTGATACTACTAGTTTAACCCTAACCAACTGATACTACTAGTTTAACCCTAACCAACTGATACTACTAGTTTAACCCTAACCAACTGACACTACTAGTTTAACCCTAACCAACTGATACTACTAGTTTAACCCTAACCAACTGATACTACTAGTTTAACCCTAACCAACTGATACTACTAGTCCTAGTTTAACCAACTGATACTACTAGTTTAACCCTAACCAACTGATACTACTAGTTTAACCCTAACCAACTGATACTACTAGTTTAACCCTAACCAACTGATACTACTAGTCCTAGTTTAACCAACTGATACTACTAGTTTAACCCTAACCAACTGATACTACTAGTTTAACCCTAACCAACTGATACTACTAGTCCTAGTTTAACCAACTGATACTACTAGTTTAACCCTAACCAACTGATACTACTAGTTTAACCCTAACCAACTGACACTACTAGTTTAACCCTAACCAACTTCTACTACTAGTTTATCCCTAACCAACTGATACTACTAGTTTAACCCTAACCAACTTCTACTACTAGTTTAACCCTAACCAACTGATACTACTAGTTTAACCCTAACCAACTGATACTACTAGTTTAACCCTAACCAACTGATACTACTAGTTTAACCCTAACCAACTGATACTACTAGTTTAACCCTAACCAACTGATACTACTAGTTTAACCCTAACCAACTGATACTACTAGTCCTAGTTTAACCAACTGATACTACTAGTTTAACCCTAACCAACTGATACTACTAGTTTAACCCTAACCAACTGATACTACTAGTCCTAGATTAACCAACTGATACTACTAGTTTAACCCTAACCAACTGATACTACTAGTTTAACCCTAACCAACTGATACTACTAGTCCTAACCCTAACCAACTGATACTACTAGTTTAACCTTAACCAACTGACACTACTAGTTTAACCCTAACCAACTGATACTACTAGTTTAACCCTAACCAACTGATACTACTAGTTGAACCCTAACCAACTGATACTACTAGTTTAACCCTAACCAACTTCTACTACTAGTTTAACCCTAACCAACTGATACTACTAGTTTAACCCTAACCAACTTCTATTACTAGTTTAACCCTAACCAACTGATACTACTAGTTTAACCCTAACCAACTGATACTACTAGTTTAACCCTAACCAACTTCTACTACTAGTTTAACCCTAACAAACTGATACTACTAGTTTAACCCTAACCAACTGATACTACTAGTCCTAGTTTAACCAACTGATACTACTAGTTTAACCCTAACAAACTGATACTACTAGTCCTAGTTTAACCTTAACCAACTGATACTACTAGTTTAACCCTAACCAACGGCTACTACTAGTTTAACCCTAACCAACGGCTACTACTAGTTTAACCCTAACCAACTGATAATACTAGTTTAACCCTAACCAACTGATACTACTAGTTTAACCCTAACCAACTGATACTACTAGTTTAACCCTAACCAACTGATACTACTAGTTTAACCCTAACCAACTTCTATTACTAGTTTAACAGTAACCAAATGATACTACTAGTTTAACCCTAACCAACTTATACTACTAGTTTAACCCTAACAAACTGATACTAATAGTCCTAGTTTAACCAACTGATACTACTAGTTTAACCCTAACCAACTGATACTACTAGTTTAACCCTAACCAACTTCTACTACTAGTTTAACCCTAACAAACTGATACTACTAGTTTAACCCTAACCAACTGATACTACAAGTTTAACATTAACCAACTGATACTACTAGTCCTAACCCTAACCAACTGATACTACTAGTCCTAGTTTAACCAACTGATACTACTAGTCCTAGTTTAACCAACTGATACTTCTAGTTTAACCCTAACCAACTGATACTACTAGTTTAACCCTAACCAACTGATACTACTAGTTTAACCCTAACCAACTGATACTACTAGTTTAACCTTAACCAACTGATACACCTAGTTTAACCCTAAACAACTGATACTACTAATCCTAACCCTAACCAACTGATACTACTAGTCCTAGTTTAACCAACTGATACTACTAGTTTAACCCTAACCAACTGATACTACTAGTTTAACCCTAACCAACTTCTACTATTAGTTTAACCCTAACCAACTGATACTACTAGTTTAACCCTAACCAACTGATACTACTAGTTTAACCTTAACCAACTGATACTACTAGTCCTAACCCTAACCAACTGATACTATTAGTTTAACCCTAACCAACTGATACTACTAGTTTAACCCTAACCAACTGATACTACTAGTTTAACCTTAACCAACTGATACTACTAGTCCTAACCATAACCAACTGATACTACTAGTTTAACCCTAACCAACTGATACTACTAGTTTAACCCTAACCAACTGATACTACTAGTCCTAACCCTAACCAACTGATACGACTAGTCCTAGTTTAACCAACTGATACTACTAGTTTAACCCTAACCAACTGATACTACTAGTTTAACCCTAACCAACTTCTACTACTACTTTAACCCTAACCAACTGATACTACTAGTTTAACCCTAACCAACTGATACTACTAGTTTAACCTTAACCAACTGATACTACTAGTTTAACCCTAACCAACTGATACTCCTAGTCCTAACCCTAACCAACTAATACTACTAGTCCTAACCCTAACCAACTGATACTACTAGTCCTAGTTTAACCAACTGATACTACTAGTTTAACCCTAACCAACTGATACTACTAGTTTAACCCTAACCAACTTCTACTACTAGTTTAACCCTAACCAACTGATACTACTAGTTTAACCCTAACCAACTTCTACTACTAGTTTAACCCTAACCAACTGATACTACTAGTTTAACCCTAACCAACTGATACTACTAGTTTAACCCTAACCAACTGATACTACTAGTTTAACCCTAACCAACTGATACTACTAGTTTAACCCTAACCAACTGATACTACTAGTCCTAGTTTAACCAACTGATACTACTAGTTTAACCCTAACCAACTGATACTACTAGTTTAACCCTAACCAACTGATACTACTAGTTTAACCCTAACCAACTGATACTACTAGTCCTAGTTTAACCAACTGATACTACTAGTTTAACCCTAACCAACTGATACTACTAGTTTAACCCTAACCAACTGATACTACTAGTTTAACCCTAACCAACTGATACTACTAGTCCTAGTTTAACCAACTGATACTACTAGTTTAACCCTAACCAACTGATACTACTAGTTTAACCCTAACCAACTGATACTACTAGTCCTAGTTTAACCAACTGATACTACTAGTTTAACCCTAACCAACTGATACTACTAGTTTAACCCTAACCAACTGATACTACTAGTTTAACCCTAACCAACTGACACTACTAGTTTAACCCTAACCAACTGATACTACTAGTTTAACCCTAACCAACTGATACTACTAGTTTAACCCTAACCAACTGATACTACTAGTCCTAGTTTAACCAACTGATACTACTAGTTTAACCCTAACCAACTGATACTACTAGTTTAACCCTAACCAACTGATACTACTAGTTTAACCCTAACCAACTGATACTACTAGTCCTAGTTTAACCAACTGATACTACTAGTTTAACCCTAACCAACTGATACTACTAGTTTAACCCTAACCAACTGATACTACTAGTCCTAGTTTAACCAACTGATACTACTAGTTTAACCCTAACCAACTGATACTACTAGTTTAACCCTAACCAACTGACACTACTAGTTTAACCCTAACCAACTTCTACTACTAGTTTAACCCTAACCAACTGATACTACTAGTTTAACCCTAACCAACTTCTACTACTAGTTTAACCCTAACCAACTGATACTACTAGTTTAACCCTAACCAACTGATACTACTAGTTTAACCCTAACCAACTGATACTACTAGTTTAACCCTAACCAACTGATACTACTAGTTTAACCCTAACCAACTGATACTACTAGTTTAACCCTAACCAACTGATACTACTAGTCCTAGTTTAACCAACTGATACTACTAGTTTAACCCTAACCAACTGATACTACTAGTTTAACCCTAACCAACTGATACTACTAGTCCTAGATTAACCAACTGATACTACTAGTTTAACCCTAACCAACTGATACTACTAGTTTAACCCTAACCAACTGATACTACTAGTCCTAACCCTAACCAACTGATACTACTAGTTTAACCTTAACCAACTGACACTACTAGTTTAACCCTAACCAACTGATACTACTAGTTTAACCCTAACCAACTGATACTACTAGTTGAACCCTAACCAACTGATACTACTAGTTTAACCCTAACCAACTTCTACTACTAGTTTAACCCTAACCAACTGATACTACTAGTCCTAGATTAACCAACTGATATTACTAGTCCTAACCCTAACCAACTGATACTACTAGTTTAACCCTAACCAACTGATACTACTAGTTTAACCCTAACCAACTGATACTACTAGTTTAACCCTAACCAACTGATACTACTAGTTTAACCCTAACCAACTGATACTACTAGTCCTAGTTTAACCCTAACCAACTGATACTACTAGTTTAACATTAACCAACTGATACTACTAGTTTAACATTAACCAACTGATACTACTAGTTTAACATTAACCAACTGATACTACTAGTTTAACATTAACCAACTGATACTTCTAGTTTAACCCTAACCAACTGATACTACTAGTTTAACCCTAACCAACTGATACTACTAGTTTAACCCTAACCAACTGATACTACTAGTCCTAGATTAACCAACTGATACTACTAGTTTAACCCTAACCAACTGATACTACTAGTCCTAGATTAACCAACTGATACTACTAGTTTAACCCTAACCAACTGATACTACTAGTTTAACCCTAACCAACTGATACTACTAGTTTAACCCTAACCAACTGATACTACTAGTTTAACCCTAACCAACTGATACTACTAGTTTAACCCTAACCAACTGATACTACTAGTTTAACATTAACCAACTGATACTACTAGTTTAACCCTAACCAACTGACACTACTAGTTTAACCCTAACCAACTGATACTACTAGTCCTAACCCTAACCAACTGATTCTACTAGTTTAACCCTAACCAACTGACACTACTAGTTTAACCCTAACCAACTGATACTACTAGTTTAACCCTAACCAACTGATACTACTAGTTTAACCCTAACCAACTGATACTACTAGTTTAACCCTAACCAACTGATACTACTAGTCCTAGATTAACCAACTGATACTACTAGTTTAACCCTAACCAACTGATACTACTAGTCCTAGATTAACCAACTGATACTACTAGTCCTAACCCTAACCAACTGATACTACTAGTTTAACCCTAACCAACTGATACTACTAGTTTAACCCTAACCAACTGATACTACTAGTTTAACCCTAACCAACTGATACTACTAGTTTAACCCTAACCAACTGATACTACTAGTTTAACCCTAACCAACTGATACTACTAGTCCTAGTTTAACCAACTGATACTACTAGTTTAACCCTAACCAACAGATACTACTAGTTTAACCCTAACCAACTGATACTACTAGTTTAACCCTAACCAACTGATACTACTAGTCCTAGTTTAACCAACTGATACTACTAGTTTAACCCTAACCAACTGATACTACTAGTTTAACCCTAACCAACTGATACTACTAGTTTAACCCTAACCAACTGATACTACTAGTCCTAGTTTAACCAACTGATACTACTAGTTTAACCCTAACCAACTGATACTACTAGTTTAACCCTAACCAACTGATACTACTAGTCCTAGTTTAACCAACTGATACTACTAGTTTAACCCTAACCAACTGATACTACTAGTTTAACCCTAACCAACTGATACTACTAGTTTAACCCTAACCAACTGACACTACTAGTTTAACCCTAACCAACTGATACTACTAGTTTAACCCTAACCAAATGATACTACTAGTTTAACCCTAACCAACTGATACTACTAGTCCTAGTTTAACCAACTGATACTACTAGTTTAACCCTAACCAACTGATACTACTAGTTTAACCCTAACCAACTGATACTACTAGTTTAACCCTAACCAACTGATACTACTAGTCCTAGTTTAACCAACTGATACTACTAGTTTAACCCTAACCAACTGATACTACTAGTTTAACCCTAACCAACTGATACTACTAGTCCTAGTTTAACCAACTGATACTACTAGTTTAACCCTAACCAACTGATACTACTAGTTTAACCCTAACCAACTGACACTACTAGTTTAACCCTAACCAACTTCTACTACTAGTTTAACCCTAACCAACTGATACTACTAGTTTAACCCTAACCAACTTCTACTACTAGTTTAACCCTAACCAACTGATACTACTAGTTTAACCCTAACCAACTGATACTACTAGTTTAACCCTAACCAACTGATACTACTAGTTTAACCCTAACCAACTGATACTACTAGTTTAACCCTAACCAACTGATACTACTAGTTTAACCCTAACCAACTGATACTACTAGTCCTAGTTTAACCAACTGATACTACTAGTTTAACCCTAACCAACTGATACTACTAGTTTAACCCTAACCAACTGATACTACTAGTCCTAGATTAACCAACTGATACTACTAGTTTAACCCTAACCAACTGATACTACTAGTTTAACCCTAACCAACTGATACTACTAGTCCTAACCCTAACCAACTGATACTACTAGTTTAACCTTAACCAACTGACACTACTAGTTTAACCCTAACCAACTGATACTACTAGTTTAACCCTAACCAACTGATACTACTAGTTGAACCCTAACCAACTGATACTACTAGTTTAACCCTAACCAACTTCTACTACTAGTTTAACCCTAACCAACTGATACTACTAGTTTAACCCTAACCAACTGATACTACTAGTCCTAACCCTAACCAACTGATACTACTAGTTTAACCCTAACCAACTGATACTACTAGTTTAACCCTAACCAACTGATACTACTAGTTTAACCCTAACCAACTGATACTACTAGTTTAACCCTAACCAACTGATACTACTAGTTTAACCCTAACCAACTGATACTACTAGTTTAACCCTAACCAACTGATACTACTAGTTTAACCCTAACCAACTGACACTACTAGTTTAACCCTAACCAACTGATACTACTAGTTTAACCCTAACCAACTGACACTACTAGTTTAACCTTAACCAACTGATACTACTAGTTTAACCCTAACCAACTGATACTACTAGTTTAACCCTAACCAACTGATACTACTAGTTTAACCCTAACCAACTGATACTACTAGTTTAACCCTAACCAACTGATACTACTAGTTTAACCCTAACCAACTGACACTACTAGTTTAACCCTAACCAACTGATACTACTAGTTTAACCCTAACCAACTGACACTACTAGTTTAACCCTAACCAACTGATACTACTAGTTTAACCCTAACCAACTGATACTACTAGTTGAACCCTAACCAACTGATACTCCTAGTCCTAACCCTAACCAACTGATACTACTAGTCCTAGTTTAACCAACTGATACTACTAGTCCTAGTTTAACCAACTGATACTACTAGTCCTAGTTTAACCAACTGATACTACTAGTCCTAGTTTAACCAACTGACACTACTAGTTTAACATTAACCAACTGATACTACTAGTTTAACATTAACCAACTGATACTACTAGTTTAACATTAACCAACTGATACTACTAGTTTAACCCTAACCAACTGATACTACTAGTTTAACCCTAACCAACTGATACTACTAGTTTAACCCTAACCAACTGATACTACTAGTCCTAGATTAACCAACTGATACTACTAGTTTAACCCTAACCAACTGATACTACTAGTCCTAGATTAACCAACTGATACTACTAGTTTAACCCTAACCAACTGATACTACTAGTTTAACCCTAACCAACTGATACTACTAGTTTAACCCTAACCAACTGATACTACTAGTTTAACCCTAACCAACTGATACTACTAGTTTAACCCTAACCAACTGATACTACTAGTTTAACATTAACCAACTGATACTACTAGTTTAACCCTAACCAACTGACACTACTAGTTTAACCCTAACCAACTGATACTACTAGTCCTAACCCTAACCAACTGATTCTACTAGTTTAACCCTAACCAACTGACACTACTAGTTTAACCCTAACCAACTGATACTACTAGTTTAACCCTAACCAACTGATACTACTAGTTTAACCCTAACCAACTGATACTACTAGTTTAACCCTAACCAACTGATACTACTAGTCCTAGATTAACCAACTGATACTACTAGTTTAACCCTAACCAACTGATACTACTAGTCCTAGATTAACCAACTGATACTACTAGTCCTAACCCTAACCAACTGATACTACTAGTTTAACCCTAACCAACTGATACTACTAGTTTAACCCTAACCAACTGATACTACTAGTTTAACCCTAACCAACTGATACTACTAGTTTAACCCTAACCAACTGATACTACTAGTCCTAGTTTAACCAACTGATACTACTAGTTTAACCCTAACCAACTGATACTACTAGTTTAACCCTAACCAACTGATACTACTAGTTTAACCCTAACCAACTGATACTACTAGTCCTAGTTTAACCAACTGATACTACTAGTTTAACCCTAACCAACTGATACTACTAGTTTAACCCTAACCAACTGATACTACTAGTTTAACCCTAACCAACTGATACTACTAGTCCTAGTTTAACCAACTGATACTACTAGTTTAACCCTAACCAACTGATACTACTAGTTTAACCCTAACCAACTGATACTACTAGTCCTAGTTTAACCAACTGATACTACTAGTTTAACCCTAACCAACTGATACTACTAGTTTAACCCTAACCAACTGATACTACTAGTTTAACCCTAACCAACTGACACTACTAGTTTAACCCTAACCAACTGATACTACTAGTTTAACCCTAACCAACTGATACTACTAGATTAACCCTAACCAACTGATACTACTAGTCCTAGTTTAACCAACTGATACTACTAGATTAACCCTAACCAACTGATACTACTAGTTTAACCCTAACCAACTGATACTACTAGGTTAACCCTAACCAACTGATACTACTAGTCCTAGTTTAACCAACTGATACTACTAGTTTAACCCTAACCAACTGATACTACTAGTTTAACCCTAACCAACTGATACTACTAGTCCTAGTTTAACCAACTGATACTACTAGTTTAACCCTAACCAACTGATACTACTAGTTTAACCCTAACCAACTGACACTACTAGTTTAACCCTAACCAACTGATACTACTAGTTTAACCCTAACCAACTGATACTACTAGTTTAACCCTAACCAACTTCTACTACTAGTTTAACCCTAACCAACTGATACTACTAGTTTAACCCTAACCAACTGATACTACTAGTTTAACCCTAACCAACTGATACTACTAGTTTAACCCTAACCAACTGATACTACTAGTTTAACCCTAACCAACTGATACTACTAGTCCTAGTTTAACCAACTGATACTACTAGTTTAACCCTAACCAACTGATACTACTAGTTTAACCCTAACCAACTGATACTACTAGTCCTAGATTAACCAACTGATACTACTAGTTTAACCCTAACCAACTGATACTACTAGTTTAACCCTAACCAACTGATACTACTAGTCCTAACCCTAACCAACTGATACTACTAGTTTAACCTTAACCAACTGACACTACTAGTTTAACCCTAACCAACTGATACTACTAGTTTAACCCTAACCAACTGATACTACTAGTTGAACCCTAACCAACTGATACTACTAGTTTAACCCTAACCAACTTCTACTACTAGTTTAACCCTAACCAACTGATACTACTAGTTTAACCCTAACCAACTGATACTACTAGTCCTAACCCTAACCAACTGATACTACTAGTTTAACCCTAACCAACTGATACTACTAGTTTAACCCTAACCAACTGATACTACTAGTTTAACCCTAACCAACTGATACTACTAGTTTAACCCTAACCAACTGATACTACTAGTTTAACCCTAACCAACTGATACTACTAGTTTAACCCTAACCAACTGATACTACTAGTTTAACCCTAACCAACTGACACTACTAGTTTAACCCTAACCAACTGATACTACTAGTTTAACCCTAACCAACTGACACTACTAGTTTAACCTTAACCAACTGATACTACTAGTTTAACCCTAACCAACTGATACTACTAGTTTAACCCTAACCAACTGATACTACTAGTTTAACCCTAACCAACTGATACTACTAGTTTAACCCTAACCAACTGATACTACTAGTTTAACCCTAACCAACTGACACTACTAGTTTAACCCTAACCAACTGATACTACTAGTTTAACCCTAACCAACTGACACTACTAGTTTAACCCTAACCAACTGATACTACTAGTTTAACCCTAACCAACTGATACTACTAGTTGAACCCTAACCAACTGATACTCCTAGTCCTAACCCTAACCAACTGATACTACTAGTCCTAGTTTAACCAACTGATACTACTAGTCCTAGTTTAACCAACTGATACTACTAGTCCTAGTTTAACCAACTGATACTACTAGTCCTAGTTTAACCAACTGATACTACTAGTTTAACCCTAACCAACTGATACTACTAGTTTAACCCTAACCAACTGATACTACTAGTCCTAACCCTAACCAACTGATACTACTAGTTTAACCTTAACCAACTGACACTACTAGTTTAACCCTAACCAACTGATACTACTAGTTTAACCCTAACCAACTGATACTACTAGTTGAACCCTAACCAACTGATACTACTAGTTTAACCCTAACCAACTTCTACTACTAGTTTAACCCTAACCAACTGATACTACTAGTTTAACCCTAACCAACTGATACTACTAGTCCTAACCCTAACCAACTGATACTACTAGTTTAACCCTAACCAACTGATACTACTAGTTTAACCCTAACCAACTGATACTACTAGTTTAACCCTAACCAACTGATACTACTAGTTTAACCCTAACCAACTGATACTACTAGTTTAACCCTAACCAACTGATACTACTAGTTTAACCCTAACCAACTGATACTACTAGTTTAACCCTAACCAACTGACACTACTAGTTTAACCCTAACCAACTGATACTACTAGTTTAACCCTAACCAACTGACACTACTAGTTTAACCTTAACCAACTGATACTACTAGTTTAACCCTAACCAACTGATACTACTAGTTTAACCCTAACCAACTGATACTACTAGTTTAACCCTAACCAACTGATACTACTAGTTTAACCCTAACCAACTGATACTACTAGTTTAACCCTAACCAACTGACACTACTAGTTTAACCCTAACCAACTGATACTACTAGTTTAACCCTAACCAACTGACACTACTAGTTTAACCCTAACCAACTGATACTACTAGTTTAACCCTAACCAACTGATACTACTAGTTGAACCCTAACCAACTGATACTCCTAGTCCTAACCCTAACCAACTGATACTACTAGTCCTAGTTTAACCAACTGATACTACTAGTCCTAGTTTAACCAACTGATACTACTAGTCCTAGTTTAACCAACTGATACTACTAGTCCTAGTTTAACCAACTGATACTACTAGTCCTAGTTTAACCAACTGATACTACTAGTTTAACCCTAACCAACTGATACTACTAGTTTAACCCTAACCAACTGATACTACTAGTTTAACCAACTGATACTACTAGTTTAACCAACTGATACTACTAGTTTAACCAACTGATACTACTAGTTTAACCAACTGATACTACTAGTTTAACCAACTGATACTACTAGTTTAACCAACTGATACTACTAGTTTAACCAACTGATACTACTAGTTTAACCAACTGATACTACTAGTTTAACCCTAACCAACTGACACTACTAGTTTAACCCTAACCAACTGATACTACTAGTTTAACCCTAACCAACTGACACTACTAGTTTAACCCTAACCAACTGATACTACTAGTTTAACCCTAACCAACTGATACTACTAGTTGAACCCTAACCAACTGATACTCCTAGTCCTAACCCTAACCAACTGATACTACTAGTCCTAGTTTAACCAACTGATACTACTAGTCCTAGTTTAACCAACTGATACTACTAGTCCTAGTTTAACCAACTGATACTACTAGTCCTAGTTTAACCAACTGATACTACTAGTCCTAGTTTAACCAACTGATACTACTAGTTTAACCCTAACCAACTGATACTACTAGTTTAACCCTAACCAACTGATACTACTAGTTTAACCAACTGATACTACTAGTTTAACCAACTGATACTACTAGTTTAACCAACTGATACTACTAGTTTAACCAACTGATACTACTAGTTTAACCAACTGATACTACTAGTTTAACCAACTGATACTACTAGTTTAACCAACTGATACTACTAGTTTAACCAACTGATACTACTACTAATCTTATCAGAGAGGATGCAGAATGTATTCAATGCCACTGTTTCCTTGAACTGGCCGTGATCAGATCTCCCCAGATGTAGATCTCCCCAGATGTAGATCTCCCCAGATGTAGATCTTACAGATCAACCAGGACTATTGATCTGTAATCAAGTGTCTGGTGAAGTAAAGATTTCTACCAAAGTCAAAAGGAATTGGACACTATAAGAATACTTCCTATTCAAGGCCCGATAGCATCTCAAGGGAATGTCTGAGATCTTTATATCGGAAAGGACCAAGAACTGAACACATCTGAGGCCGTTGATGCTGGGGGGGGGGGGGGGCATAGATTTTAATACAAATAAATGATTTCCAAACTATACTATATGTATAATTGAGTCAAATAAAATGAAGTGTAACACTCCCGTTATATCTTAGCTAAATCCTAATGTTCATGGATACGGACGAGGATGGAATTTTTTTATTTTACCTTTATTTAACTAGTCAGTTAAGAACAAATCCTTATTTTCAATGACTGCCTAGGAACAGTGGGTTAACTGGTCTAGGAACAGTGGGTTAACTGGCCTAGGAACAGTGGGTTAGCTGGTCTAGGAACAGTGAGTTAACTGGTCTAGGAACAGTGGGTTAACTGGCCTAGGAACAGTGGGTTAACTGGTCTAGGAACAGTGGGTTAACTGGTCTAGGAACAGTGGGTTAACTGGTCTAGGAACAGTGGGTTAACTGGTCTAGGAACAGTGGGTTAACTGGTCTAGGAACAGTGGGTTAACTGGCCTAGGAACAGTGGGTTAACTGGTCTAGGAACAGTGGGTTAACTGGCCTAGGAACAGTGGGTTAACTGGTCTAGGAACAGTGGGTTAACTGGTCTAGGAAAATAAAATGGTGGGTTAACTGGTCTAGGAACAGTAGGTTAACTGGCCTAGGAACAGATGTGAACAGTGGGTTAAATGGTCTAGGAACAGTGGGTTAACTGCCTTGTGAACAGGGCAGAACGACAGATTTTGTACCTTGTCAGCACGGGGATTTGAACTTGCAACCTTCCGGTTACTAGTCCAACTCTCTAACCACTAGGCTACCCTGCCGTCCCCTGGGGACACTTTATTTAAAACAAACTCTCTGCATCACATGACGTGTGTCACATGATGTGTGACATTGATTAGAAAAAGTCAAACAATCAGTTCATGTTTTCATGATACAGATAATAAAACGTTGCAGTCTCCATCTTGTCTTTGATATTGAGCTGGTGTTATTGCGCCAGAAAAGAGACAGATTACACAGTGTGGAAAACGGCATTTTGATATCTTTAATTGACTTGAAGATATCTTTAATTGAGTTTAAGATGTCCCCAACTCAATGAGAAGTTTATCTTTTGACCCAATTAATGACACAAGCAAAATAAATTAGCGATAAAATAAAATTTATATTTTACAATAATGCCGGTTTTAGAAAATATATCTTACAATGTTTTTTCACTAAAGACAGACAGAATCTCTGAAGAAATGAGAGAAAAAAAGTAAAGTATTTTTTAATTTCAGTTTTTATCTTCTTGATCTGGCGATGACGGTCTGTTGTGAACGGTGGATCGGGACTCGTGTTACAGACACACTGAGTGTTACAGACATACTGTGTGTTACAGACACACTGTGTTACCGACACACTGTGTTACAGACACACTGTGTGTTACAGACACACTGTGTTACAGACACACTGTGTTACAGACACACTGTGTTACCGACACACTGTGTTACAGACACACTGTGTTACAGACACACTGTGTGTTACAGACACACTGTATTACAGACACACTGTGTTACAGACACACTGTGTGTTACAGACACACTGTGTTACAGACACACTGTGTTACAGACACACTGTGTGTTACAGACACACTGTGTTACAGACACACTGTGTTACAGACACACTGTGTGTTACAGACATACTGTGTGTTACAGACACACTGTGTTACAGACACAGTGTGTGTTACAGACACACTGTGTGTTACAGACATACTGTGTGTTACAGACACACTGTGTGTTACAGACACACTGTATTACAGACACACTGTGTTACAGACACACTGTGTGTTACAGACACACTGTGTTACAGACACACTGTGTTACAGACACACTGTGTGTTACAGACACACTGTGTTACAGACACACTGTGTGTTACAGACAGTGTGTGTGTGTGTGTGTGTCTGTGTTAGAGTGTGTCTGTGCGCATGTGTGAGTGTGTCCATTTGTGTGTGTGTGTGTGTGTGTGTGTGTGTGTGTGTGTGTGTGTGTGTGTGTGTGTGTGTGTCTGTGTGTGTGTGTCTGTGTGTGTGTGTCTGTGTGTGTGTGTGTGTGTGTGTGTCTGTGTCTGTGTGTGTGTGTGTGTGTGTGTGTGTCTGTGTCTGTGTGTGTGTGTGTGTCTGTGTCTGTGTCTGTGTCTGTGTGTGTGTGTGTGTGTCTGTGTCTGTGTGTGTGTGTGTGTGTGTCTGTGTCTGTGTCTGTGTGTGTGTGTGTGTGTGTGTGTCTGTGTCTGTGTGTGTGTGTCTGTGTGTATGTGTGTGTGTGTGTGTCTGTGTCTGTGTCTGTGTGTCTGTGTGTGTGTGTGTGTCTGTGTCTGTGTGTGTGTGTGTCTGTGTGTGTGTGTGTGTGTGTGTCTGTGTGTGTGTGTGTGTGTGTGTGTGTGTGTGTGTGTGTGTGTGTGTGTGTGTGTGTGTGTGTGTGTGTGTGTGTGTATACAGCGAAGGGGGATATATTAGAATCAGACACCACTACAGCTTTTCATTTCCACAGTTCCATTTCCTGTGTTTCCATCATAAGAATCAAACAGAAATGGGGGACAAGCCGCATCTGATCCAGGTATCACAACTAGAGGAACCTTAGGAGGTGATTAAATAGCTCTGATTCATAGCTTGACCGATCAATAATTATCTCCTGACCCCACCCCACTGTAGCCACTCCCTAAACTTTCTAAAAATGTCTATTGTTTTAAAATCCATTTGGCAAACGTCCTTATTCAGGGTGACTTCCAGGGTGACTTTCCACAAACAGGCCCAGCTATCAGGTTTCATCTGGTTTCACCAGCTCTAACCTCCATTACAGAGGCTGTGTTACCTACTGTACGCTATGAGAACGCTACGGGGGAGAGAGATTAAACAAACTAGAGATGGCGCGTCTCGAGGGGATGTGTGGGTGTCAATGGAATCACAGGTTGGTAATCACTTCAGAGAGCCAGAGGGGAGGAGGAGGAGGGGGGGGGGGGCAGAGAAGGAGACAAAAATAGAGAAAGAGAGTTACAGAGGGAAGGAGGGGGGGAGAGAAAGAGAGAAAGAGAGTTACAGAGGGAAGGAGGGGGGGGGGGGGGATGAGAGAAAGAGAGCTTACAGAGGTAGGGGGGGGGGATTGAGAGAAATAGAGTTACAGAGGTGGGGGGGGAGAATGAGAGAAAGAGAGTTATAGAGGTAGGGGTGGGGGAGGGGAGAATGAGAGAAAGAGAGTTACAGAGGGAAGGAGTGGGGGGGAGAGAGAGAGAGAAAGGGAGCGAGAGAGAGAGAAAGAGAGAGGGTGGGTGGGTGGGAGAGAGAGAGAGGCAGAGACACTGTTATAGTCTTCAGATCACAGGGCATATTCAGTGAGTGGATAAGAGAGCCCAACGTGTCCCACAGGGCTCCCACTTTAAACAGCCAGAAGGAAACCTCTCGGAAATCATTTCCCTTTTGGTGGCTCGTGATCGCTAGGGCCCTCAGGAGCGATTTGTGTGTGTGTGTGTGTGCTATTTGTGTTTGTTTGGGTGTGTGTGAGCTATTTGTGTGTGAGTGCATGCTGTGCATAGTCATACACACACACACACAGTGCCAAAGACGAGCACACACCCCACACGTCGCCAGACGTGCACATACACAGACATAATTACCTTAATATACACATGAATCCATCACAGGCAGTACAAACACATTCCAAATGCATATTGAACAACTTCTTCAACGTTGTATTATAGTCCATGACAATCGTGTAATTATATTTAAAGGGACATTTCCCCACGCTGCTCTTTTTATATTTTAAGGGACATTTCCCCACGCTGCTCTTATTATATTTAAAGGGACATTTCCCCACGCTGCTCTTTTAAATTTAAAGGGACATTTCCTCACGCTGCTCTTTTTATATTTAAAGGGACATTTCCCCGCTGCTCTTTTTAAATTTAAAGGGACATTTCCTCACGCTGCTCTTTTTATATTTAAAGGGACATTTCCCCGCTGCTCTTTTTATATTTAAAGGGACATTTCACCACTGCTCTTTTTATATTTAAAGGGACATTTCCCCACGCTGCTCTTTTTATATTTACAGGGACATTTCACCACTGCTCTTTTTATATTTAAAGGGACATTTCACCACTGCTCTTTTTATATTTAAAGGGACATTTCCCCACGCTGCTCTTTTATATTTAAAGGGACATTTCACCGCTGCTCTTTTTATATTTAAAGGGACATTTCACCACTGCTCTTTTTATATTTAAAGGGACATTTCCCCACGCTGCTCTTTTTATATTTACAGGGACATTTCACCGCTGCTCTTTTTATATTTAAAGGGACATTTCAACACTGCTCTTTTTATATTTAAAGGGACATTTCCCCCCGCTGCTCTTTTTATATTTTATATTTATATTTTATTTATATTTTATATTTACAATGGTGTAGCCGGAGGACAGCTAGCATCCATCCTCCTTTGGTTACATTGACTTCAATACAAAACATAGGAGGCGTGTGTTTCTCACCCCCTTCAATAGACTGACACAGTAATTATGACAACATCCGGAGGACATCCTCCAACCTATCAGAGCCCTTGCAGCATGAACTGACATGTTGTCCACCCAATCAAAGGATCAGAGAATTAATCTAGAATTAATATAGTACTGAAACCAAGCTACAGCGAATGTGGTGAGTAGTTGAATCAAAGAGAGAGAAAGACAATAGTTGAACAGTTTTGAACAAATTAATATCATCAAAAATGAGGAAGAAGCAAGAGAGAGAGAGAGCAAAAGAATGCAGCTAGCTAATGAAGTCTACCCGGCTCAAACAGAGAGGGATGCTATGTTAGCTAGCTGGCTATGACTATCCAACAGAGAGGGATGCTATGTTAGCTAGCTGTCTATGGCTATCCAACAGAGAGGGATGCTATGTTAGCTAGCTGGCTTTGACTATCCAACAGAGAGGGATGCCATGTTAGCTAGCTGGCTATGGCTATCCAACACTGGAACTCTTCCAAGTCAAGCTAAGGTTTTGGTTTGATTAATTTATTGCCACGTGGCCTACTGGTGTAACTGTTAAAATTCCTTGCTGACTGTAACTAACATGTTAGTTCTAGATGCTATGTTGACAACGATGTAGGCTGTGTGTAGCAGTTAGCGGTTATGATATGAAGGTTTGGATCGGAAAGGTTTTTGGTCACAGACAGCAGATGTGTTGTGCACTGAAATCCACAAGCGAAGGGAAAGATGGGACAAGATGCTAGAAGGAATACAAAATCAAAGGGATCATGCTGTTTGTACGTGGCTGCTATGAAAGTGAACTGTGTTTGCGTGTGATCAGGGGTGTATTCATTCTGACAATTCTGTTGAAAAACAATTCTTAAACGGAAGCAAAACGGAGCAAAACGGGCATAAACAAATCTGGATTTGTTCAATAGAAACTCTTGTTTGCAACTGTTGGACTAAGAGTGTGCAACGTGTCCATGTCTGTCACCTCGATTACTCAAATGTCTCTCAACCTGTGCGCACCTACGTTGTAAACTTTAATTCATAGCCAAGGTTGTAGCAACCTCATGATGGGTGTAGGGAAAAATTGAAGTATGATGCAGTATCCTAAACCTATGTATGTTAAATTTAACTGAGTGACTGGAATATGTGACACATTTCAGGTACCTTCCCGCTAGCCATGATTGGCTTAGATAATGGATGGGCTGGATATTCCGAGAGATGAGTTTGGATTGGTTCTGCCATGTAGCACGTTTCTGTCCATAACATGAGCTGCTCAGTATGTGTTGATAATCCTTTCTAACGTGTTAGTATTATTTACGAAGAACTGCTCTCCACTTTCTGGAGGACCGAGTTTTGAAATCAGTGGAATCCCCGGTACTATTAAAGTATTATAGCTAAGGAGATGGAGAAAATGCTGGTGTTCGATTGGAAATATGCAGAGTGAGTCGAAAGGAGAACACACACAGAAGGCTGTTGTTTTTTTATACATCTTCAAACTAAGGGCAACCATGGCATCTGTGATAGAGAGGGAGAAGCACTCATCCATGTATACAGATAAGAGAGTCTAGCTAGCTACATTTTCAGATATTACATATTTCTAATTTTGTCAAAAAGTATTTTTTAATTTCAAGTTAAAGTGTACTGTTAGCTAGCTAGCTAACATTGAACCTGGTTGGTTAGTTACCAGCAGGGTAGTAACGTTTTGAGTTGGGGTTATGGTTATTTTTTTAAGCTAGCAACATGTCTAAACAAAATTTAGTTTGTTTATAAACTTTCAAAGCCGAATAACTTTCCCATTGTTCCTCAAATGCAGTGTATGATAAACTATTTTGTAGCTCTGAGTCCCTGCTTTTATCCAATGTAATTATTATTTTTTTAAACACAATTTCAAATGTTGCTACTTAAGATCGAATCGAGCCGCTCGGTCAAATATGAATGACAGCCCTCCAATATGCTGTAACAGAAAATAATCCTCCTCCCTCATCCTGAATGACACCAACCGCCATTGGAAGTAGGCATAAACATGGTCCATGTCTAGTTGGTTTATAAGTTACAATTTCCACTGTAGTTCTTTGTATTACGGAGGCTTAGTTAAGTGATTGTTGATGCAAAGCTTGAAGTCAAAATGGGAGAAAAGCAGAGTAAGGGGGGGTATTGTGTGTGAAGGTTAGTATGTATGATGTATTGACACGAGGGGGATTTAGTAAGTTGTCCGAGTGTGTATTGATGGGGACAAAGTGGCCAAATATTTTCTAATCACTGAATGCTGTGTCCCACAGACTAGTCCTGCTACTGATGACCTTGACGCCAGCTTTAGTGGTACAGAGCCTGTAGACCCATTGGATGAAAGCTTTCAGGAACAAGGTCATCTGACTCGGAAGAGGAAAATAATTTTTGTTGTGTTACAACCTGAATTAAAAAAAAATAGATGAAATAGATGTTTTTTTTCTCTCACCCATCTACACAACATACTCTTTGACAATGACCCCAAGCATACAGCCAAAGCAACGCTGGAATGGCTTCAGAGCAACAATGTGGAAGTCCTTGAGAGCCCAGCCAAAGCCCAGACTTAAATCCCATTGAAAATCTGTGGAAAGACTTGAAGATTGTTGTTCACCGCCTCCCCCCATCTAACTTAACAGAGCATGAGCAATTCTGTAAGGAAGATTGGGAGAAAATCCCCAAATCCAGATGTGCAAAGCTGATCCAGACATACCCAAGACGACTAAAAGCTGATCCAGACATACCCAAGACGACTAAAAGCTGATCCAGACATACCCAAGACGACTAAAAGCTGATCCAGACATACCCAAGACGACTAAAAGCTGATCCAGACATACCCAAGACGACTCAAAGCTGATCCAGACATACCCAAGACGACTAAAAGCTGATCCAGACATACCCAAGACGACTCAAAGCTGATCCAGACATACCCAAGACGACTCAAAGCTGATCCAGACATACTCAAGACGACTCAAAGCTGTTACAGCCATACCCAAGACGACTCAAAGCTGTTACAGCCATACCCAAGACGACTCAAAGCTGATCCAGACATACCCAAGACGACTAAAAGCTGATCCAGACATACCCAAGACGACTCAAAGCTGATCCAGACATACCCAAGACGACTAAAAGCTGATCCAGACATACCCAAGACGACTAAAAGCTGATCCAGACATACCCAAGACGACTAAAAGCTGATCCAGACATACCCAAGACGACTCAAAGCTGATCCAGACATACCCAAGACGACTAAAAGCTGATCCAGACATACCCAAGACGACTCAAAGCTGATCCAGACATACCCAAGACGACTCAAAGCTGATCCAGACATACTCAAGACGACTCAAAGCTGTTACAGCCATACTCAAGACGACTCAAAGCTGTTACAGCCACCAAAGGTGCTTCTACAAAGTATTGACTCGGTGGTGTGAATACTTATGTAAATAAAATATTTATTCTAAAGGGTGTAACTAACTTGTGTCTCTGTACTTGAAAAGTATAATGTATGATAAGAGGAAGAAGACAGACAGAAAGACAGTGAAGAATATTTGACAACGACATCACATCAATAATTTGATATAAACTGCCAACCGAGGAAATAGACGCTGCTTCAAACACCTCCCTCAATAATAAGGGACAGCAATCAAACAGACATCATCTTCTATCCCTGCTGGAAATGATACCGAATACTTTCCAACTATTTTAGCCCGGGATGGATGGCTGCATAAAGGATGCATGAAAGAGAAAAAAACAACAACATTCCCTTGTGTCCTTCTGAGCAGGGAATGGAAGGAACCACCATTTTTAATATCACTACTTCAAATAGTTATTCTATTCTATTCCAATGCAATATGAAGGGGCGGGGAGGGAGGGAGGACGGGAGGGAGGACGGGAGGGAGGACCGGACGGGAGGGAGGACAGGAGGGAGGACGGGAGGGAGGGAGGACAGGAGGGAGGACAGGAGGGAGGGAGGACAGGAGGGAGGACGGGAGGGAGGACGGGAGGGAGGACAGGAGGGAGGACGGGAGGGAGGGAGGACAGGAGGGAGGACGGGAGGGAGGGAGGACAGGAGGGAGGACAGGAGGGAGGGCGGCCAGGAGGGAGGACGGGAGGGAGGGAGGACAGGAGGGAGGACAGGAGGGAGGACAGGAGGGAGGACAGGAGGGAGGGAGGACGGGAGGGAGGGAGGACAGGAGGGAGGACGGGAGGGAGGGAGGACAGGAGGGAGGACAGGAGGGAGGACAGGAGGGAGGACAGGAGGGAGGGAGGACGGGAGGGAGGGAGGACAGGAGGGAGGACGGGAGGGAGGGAGGACAGGAGGGAGGACGGGAGGGAGGACGGGAGGGAGGACGGGAGGGAGGACGGGAGGGAGGACAGGAGGGAGGACGGGAGGGAGGACGGGAGGGAGGACGGGAGGGAGGGAGGACAGGAGGGAGGACAGGAGGGAGGACGGGAGGGAGGACGGGAGGGAGGACAGGAGGGAGGACGGGAGGGAGGGAGGACGGGAGGGAGGGAGGACGGGAGGGAGGACGGGAGGGAGGGAGGACGGGAGGGAGGACAGGAGGGAGGACAGGAGGGAGGACAGGAGGGAGGACGGGAGGGAGGGAGGACGGGAGGGAGGACAGGAGGGAGGGAGGACAGGAGGGAGGACGGGAGGAAGGGAGGACGGGAAGATGGGAGGGAGGGAGGGAGGACGGGAGGATGGGAGGGAGGGAGGGAGGACGGGAGGGAGGGAGGGGGAGTTCATTATACTTGACACACAAAGACACACTCTCTCTTTTTCTCCTTTTATTCTAACCCTCAGAAGCTCCTCGTTTTTTATTTTTTACATGGAAAGTCAAAAAGGAGACTTGAAGAAGGTTTAAAAGAAGAGGAGCCTGTTCCCGGCGAGTAGAGGGAAGCTTACAATGGTTAGACTCTTTAATTGGTTAAAAGGAAAAGATTAAAGAGTCCCTGACTCTATTCCATAAATAATAGATTTCTAATGTATTTGTAGTGACAGGGAGAGAGAGGCTGTTGTTTGGGGATGGGGGGTGTTGAGTGGCAGAATGCTTCACATCCCTCTCTCTCTCTCTTCTTCTTTGTTTTCACACTGCGTGATATTCAAGCAACATGAAAGACATCGAGGGAGCACACTTGCGGCTCAATTTGATCTTGCATCGCCGGAAATCAAACATTGCACATATGAAGAAGCATTGCAACGCAAGGAGGAACTTTTTTTGTGGGAAACCAAACTTTGTAACACTATGTTGTGTTACAAAGAGAGAGAGAGAGAGAGAATCTAGTGTAATTCACACACACACACACACACACACACACACACACACACACACACACACACACACACACACACACACACACACAACCCCTCGCAGTATTAAAATACAAAGTCAGACAACTGCAGACAAAACAAATAACCAAGACCACAATACATATTTTGGGATTTCAAGAAGATTGTTTAGATTACAGTGGGCTATGAAATAACTAGATGCCCTGGTAGAAAGCTGAAACGCCTACCAGGAGTGTAGATGTTGTTGTTTTTCAGGAACAACCAAACTGCAGCAGCAACAAAACTAACAAAACTAATTATACTACTCTGCTACACAACTTTTTATGGCATCTCACCCCTCAACTGAATTATGACATCTCAACAACCAACTAAATTATGACATCTCACCCCTCAACTAAATTATGACATCTCACCCCTCAACTAAATTATGACGTCTCACCCCTCAACTAAATGATGACATCTCAACAACCAACTGAATTATGACATCTCACCCCTCAACTAAATTATGACGTCTCACCCCTCAACTAAATGATGACATCTCAACCCTCAACTAAATGA
Source organism: Oncorhynchus clarkii lewisi (assembly GCF_045791955.1). NCBI lineage: Eukaryota > Metazoa > Chordata > Actinopteri > Salmoniformes > Salmonidae > Oncorhynchus > Oncorhynchus clarkii. The sequence goes on along the minus strand of NC_092151.1, from coordinate 95,110,150 downwards.
TGACATCTCAACAACCAACTAAATTATGACGTCTCACCCCTCAACTAAATGATGACATCTCAACCCTCAACTAAATGATGACATCTCAACAACCAACTGAATTATGACATCTCACCCCTCAACTAAATTATGACATCTCAACCCTCAACTAAATGATGACAAGGAATCTCACTCCACAACTAAATGATGACAAGGAATCTCACTCCACAACTAAAGCCCTGAGGACACAATTCATTTGTTGTGGTTTTGAGAAAAAGGACAAGAAAAAGTACAAGTCATGATACTGATGATCATTAAATGATATTGATTATGGATTTAAACAAACATCATAGATCAGTGTTGAACAGCAGAGGATCAGTCTGTCACATTATCAGAGTCATGAACGGTCCCAAATTTGTGCATTTGTTTATTTTATTTATTTATTATTTGTTTCATTCTCTTCTCCCCTCAAGATCCATCTATTGTGTTACTTTTTAGGTTGAACATTTTCTTCTATTCTGTGACACGGAACCCAAACCACGCGAGCGGTGGATTCAGCCTGGTACACTGCCTTGGGAGGACAAAGGAAATGACTGTCATCGATGCGCAACAATCTCTGAATGCTTCCTTTTCTCCTGAGAGCTCATCTACTCCTTCTCCTCCTCTCCTCCTCCTCCTCCTCCTCTCCTCCTGCTCCTCAATCTCATATCCAATGTCACAAAAATGAAGTACTGCACTGCTGTGATGCTGAGAGGAGGAGGACAGGGGATGAGAGGAGAGAGGGACGAGAGGAGAGAGGGACGAGAGGAGAGAGGGACAAGAAGAGAGAGGGACGAGAGGAGAGAGGGACGAGAGGAGAGAGGGACGAGAGGAGAGAGGGACGAGAGAGGGATGAGAGGAGAGAGGATAGTCGAGATGAGAGGGACGAGAGGAGAGATGGACGAGAGGAGAGGGACGAGAGGAGAGAGGATAGTCGAGGAGAGAGGGATGAGAGGAGAGAGGATAGTCTAGGAAAGAGGGATGAGAGGAGAGAGGGATGAAAGGAGAGAGGGACGAGAGGAGAAAGAGGATAGTCTAGGAGAGAGGGACGAGAGGAGAGAGGGGAGAGGAAAGAGCGATGAGAGGAGAGAGGGACGAGAGGAGAGAGGGATGAGAGGAGAGAGGGACGAGAGGAGAGAGGGATGAGAGGAGAGAGGGGTGAGAGGAGAGAGGGATGAGAGGAGAGAGGGGCGAGAGGAGAGAGGATAGTCTAGGAGAGAGGGATGAGAGGAGAGAGGGATGAGAGGAGAGAAAGCATTACGGCCTGTTAGGGCCCTGGGCTGCAGGCTGGTGGAGGGGGAGGGAGGACCAGTGTAGGTTACATGCTTTGGAAACAGGTTGGCAGAAGTGACATGGGTGTGTGTGTGTGTGTGAGTGTGTGTGTGTGTGGGTGAGTGAGTGAGTGGTTGAGTATGTGTGTGTGTGTGTGTGTGTGTGTGTGTGTGTGTGTGTGTGGGGGGGGGGGGGTGAGTGAGTGGTTGAGTATGTGTGTGTGTGTGTGTGTGTGTGTGTGTGTGTGTGTGTGTGTGTGTGTGTGTGTGTGTGTGTGTGTGTGTGTGTGTGTGTGTGTGTGTGTGTGTGTGTTTTTGTGTGTGTGTGTCAGGGAGAGAGAAGGGATAGCGTATGGTTAAGAGAGGGTCAAGTGAGTGCCTATGGGTGTCAGTGTGTGTGTGTGTGTGTGTGTGTGTGTGTGTGTGTGTGTGTGCACGTGCGTGTGTGTGAGTCAAGTTAGTGCATGTGTGTGTGTGTGTGTGAGTGTTAGTCAAGTTAGTGCATGTGTGTGTGTGTGTGTGTGTGAGTGTGAGTCAAGTTAGTGCATGTGTGTGTGTGTGTGTGAGTCAAGTTAGTGCATGTGTGTGTGTGTGTGAGTCAAGTTAGTGCATGTGTGTGTGTGTGTGTGTGTGTGAGTGGTTGAGTATGTGTGTGTGTGTGTGTGAGTGGTTGAGTATGTGTGTGTGTGTGTGTGTGAGTGGTTGAGTATGTGTGTGTGTGTGTGTGTGTGCCAGTGAGGACGTCTATCCATTCCTGGAGTCAAATGCTCGAATTCTAGCAACGTGAGTCGCCCAGGAGCCTCAGCTGGGTTGGCATGGCAGCTGATCTCACAAGCCTCAGTGGAGCTGAACGAGGCCGAGCTCCCAGCCGGCGGGGGAGTAGAATGGGGGGGGGGGGGGGGTCACTTCACGTGAGCCATCACTGAGAAGAGAAGCGAGCTGCCACTCTCTGTCACTGAGAGAGGCCCTGCGCTGCACGCCATATTCTGCTGCCCAGAAACTAGAAAGCAGAGCTGAGCTGAGTGGAGTGGAAAAGGAGATGGGAGGGGAGGAGGTCAACAGTACTGGGCCCCCCCCCCCAAAAGAATATATATATCAGAATGAACTGGGGAAAACAGAGAGAGAAACTGCCCAACATAAAGGCAACACAGAGATATACAGTGTGAGAAACATCGCTCCAGTGCTCCTTCCTCACCAGAAGAAAACAAATGCTTTCCAAATTCACTCCATTCAAAAATAATCACTTACCAAACACCCCATCTATACACTGGTGAGGGGCCGAGCATTTTGGTTTTGAAGTATTGAAATCAAACCATATGATTTAGAACATATGACAGACAGACAGGAAGCCCAAGAAGGACCTAAAATTCATGATTTAGGATATATGAGAAGGAGAAGGAGTTGAGAAGGAGATGGGACAGTGGAGTTGAGAAGGAGATGGGACAGTGGAGATGAGAAGGAGATGGGACTGTGGAGTTGAGAAGGAGATGAGAAGGAGATGGGACAGTGGAGTTGAGAAGGAGATGAGAAGGAGATGGGACAGTGGAGATGAGAAGGAGATAAGAAGGAGATGGGACAGTGGAGATGAGAAGGAGATGGGACAGTGGAGATGAGAAGGAGATGAGAAGGAGATGGGACAGTGGAGTTGAGAAGGAGATGGGACAGTGGAGATGAGAAGGAGATGGGACAGTGGAGTTGAGAAGGAGTTGAGAAGGAGATGGGACAGTGGAGATGAGAATGAGTTGAGAAGGAGATGAGAAGGAGATGGGACAGTGGAGATGAGAAGGAGATGGGACAGTGGAGATGAGAAGGAGATGGGACTGTGGAGTTGAGAAGGAGTTGCGAAGGAGATGAGAAGGAGATGGGACAGTGGAGATGAGAAGGAGATGGGACAGTGGAGATGAGAAGGAGATGGGACTGTGGAGTTGAGAAGGAGATGAGAAGGAGATGGGACAGTGGAGTTGAGAAGGAGATGAGAAGGAGATGGGACAGTGGAGATGAGAAGGAGATAAGAAGGAGATGGGACAGTGGAGATGAGAAGGAGATGGGACAGTGGAGATGAGAAGGAGATGAGAAGGAGATGGGACAGTGGAGATGAGAAGGAGATGAGACAGTGGAGATGAGAAGGAGATGAGAAGGAGATGGGACAGTGGAGATGGGACAGTGGAGATGAGAAGGAGATGGGACAGTGGAGATGGGACAGTGGAGATGAGAAGGAGATGGGACAGTGGAGTTGAGAAGGAGATGAGACAGTGGAGTTGAGAAGGAGATGAGACAGTGGAGTTGAGAAGGAGATGGGACAGTAGAGATGAGAAGGAGATGGGACAGTGGAGATGAGAATGAGATGGGACAGTGGAGATGAGAAGGAGTTGAGAAGGAGATGGGACAGTGGAGATGAGAAGGAGATGGGACAGTGGAGATGAGAAGGAGAACGGACAGTGGAGATGAGAAGGAGATGGGACATTGGAGATGAGAAGGAGATGGGACAGTGGAGATGAGAAGGAGATGGGACAGTGGGTGGAGTAGGGAGAGAGGAGTAGGGAGAGAGGAGTAGGGAGGGTGGAGTAGGGGGGGTGGAGTAGGGAGGGTGGAGTAGGGAGAGAGGAGTTTTGAGGGTGGAGTAGGGAGAGAGGGGTAGGGAGAGTGGAGTAGGGAGAGAGGAGTTTTGAGGGTGGAGTATGGAGAGAGGAGTAGGGAGAGAGGAGTAGGGAGGGTGGAGTATGGAGAGAGGAGTAGGGAGGGTGGAGTAGGGAGAGAGGAGTTTTGTGGGTGGAGTAGGGAGAGAGGAGTAGGGAGGGAGGAGTTTTGAGGGTGGAGTAGGGAGACAGGGGTAGGGAGGGAGGAGTAGGGAGAGAGGAGTAGGGAGATAGGAGTAGGGAGGGAGGAGTAGGGAGAGAGGAGTAGGGAGAGAGGAGTAGGGAGGGAGGCGTTTCGAGGGTGACGGGAAATACGTCAAGGCGACTTAGAGGTTAAAACATTCCACTAGTAATGTTATGACACACACAAGTAACAGCATCTACATCTGAAAGAAAAGTCACTCAGAGTTTGCCGAGGGCAACTAACTGACTAACTGAGTAATATGCAAATGCAGTCAACCAGAGTATCTAGGACAATGCACAAAGCTGTCTGAAAGAAGCAAGCCTATTTAATACATTAACTTGGGAGGGAGCTTTCATTGTCTTTTAAAGAAATACACACATCGGCATTAGAGCACGCCTCTGTGGGCTCAAACTTTTCCTCTGACCCAATTACCTCGCTTAATGTTCCTCTGACTTCGCTCCTACCTTCCTCTGACAAAGTAGCTACTGTAGCTAGCTCCTCTCGCTCTCCCCTTACAGTAGCTACTGTAGCTAGCTCCTCTCTCTCTCCCCTTACTGTAGCTACTGTAGCTAGCTCCTCTCTCTCTCCCCTTACTGTAGCTACTGTAGCTAGCTCCTCTCTCTCTCTCTCCCCTTACTGTAGCTACTGGAGCTAGCTGGGACATTTTGAAACTCTTCCAAGATTCTTGATGAATATTTTATGTGTGGTGTTGTCTTATAAATGATGAGGTTTCTTCCAGCTAACATTATCAGGTTCAGCGTCTCCATTCTCTAACCACTCTTCTCTTCAAACAAAGACTATAGAACAGAACGGGAGAAGAGGAGAGGCTCTGAAGACTGTTCAAAAGTTATGTGAAGTTACGAATGACGTCCAGCATGAACCTTCAACTGTTCTGAGTTCTGAGATCTGAGTTCTGAGTTCTGAGTTCTGAGATCTGAGATCTGAGTTCTGAGTTCTGAGATCTGAGATCTGAGTTCTGAGTTCTGAGTTCTGAGTTCTGAGATCTGAGTTCTGAGTTCTGAGTTCTGAGTTCTGAGATCTGAGTTCTGAGATCTGAGATCTGAGTTCTGAGTTCTGAGTTCTTGGTATTTAAAAAAAATCTCTGAAAAATACTGATTGTGATCAAATTTAAAATATCAACAATAATGGCTTAATATTTTACGATCAAATTCAATTTTCTACAACAACAAAAAAATACTCAGCCCTCGTTGAGATTTGACACGTTAAAATATTAACCCAAGACACAAAAGTACATTTCAGAGTGGCTGTACACTTACACAGAAGATAGTCAAGTATCATCATCACTTATATTAAATAATGCAGAGCACCTCAACCATTTCAATAATTCAGCGAGGTGTCCTGGTTTGTCCTGGCTTGGGTCTGAACACAACCGTTGTGACACTAGATAGACAGAGAGTGAGTTGTGACAGTAGACAGACAGAGAGTGAGTTGTGACAGTAGATAGACAGAGAGTGAGTTGTGACAGTAGACAGACAGAGAGTGAGTTGTGACAGTAGATAGACAGAGAGTGAGTTGTGACAGTAGATAGAGAGTGCGTTGTGACAGTAGATAGACAGAGAGTGAGTTGTGACAGTAGATAGACAGAGAGTGAGTTGTGACAGTAGATAGACCGAGAGTGAGTTGTGACAGTAGATAGACAGAGAGTGAGTTGTGACAGTAGATAGACAGAGAGTGAGTTGTGACAGTAGATAGACAGAGAGTGAGTTGTGACAGTAGATAGACCGAGAGTGAGTTGTGACAGTAGATAGACAGAGAGTGAGTTGTGACAGTAGATAGACCGAGAGTGAGTTGTGACAGTAGATAGACAGAGAGTGAGTTGTGACAGTAGATAGACAGAGAGTGAGTTGTGACAGTAGATAGACAGAGAGTGAGTTGTGACAGTAGATAGACAGAGAGTGAGTTGTGACAGTAGATAGACAGAGAGTGTAAGTGATTGTGTAGCAGAGCTACAGCCCAGGACAAAGCTGTCGTTGAGACAACATGTCTCCCTATTCGATACTACTCTTGACCAGTGCACCATATAAGGGAATAGAGTGCCGTTTGGGTCTCAGCCCGTGTGATTGGCTCCCTGTTTCCTTTTAGATTCCAACAGAAGCTAGAAGAACACAGAACACCTACGCAGAATCTAAGTGGATTAGATATGACAGATGATGACATCGAAAGAAAAGGTTTCAATCTACTCTGCCTCTTCCAGGAAAAACACTCCCTCCCTCCCTCCCTCCCTCCCTCCCTCCCTCCCTCCCTCCCTCCCTCCCTCCCTCCCTCCCTCCCTCCCTCCCTCCCTCCCTCTACCCCCCTCCCTCCCTCCCTCCCTCCCTCCCTCCCTCTCACTCTCTCTCCCTCCCTCCCTCCCTCCCTCCCTCCCTCCCTCTCTCTACCCCCCCTCCCTCCCTCCCTCCCTCTCCCTCCCTCCCTCCCTCCCTCCCTCCCTCCCTCCCTCCCCATCAACATTGATTGACAAGTGTAAGAAGGATGATGATTTTAAAGCCATGCCTTGGCCTAATTGTGGATTAAGCTTTGTACTGCTGTCCAGTACTGACCTTAATGTAACATATATTACTGACAGTGACAGTACTGACCCCACAGTAATATATTATATTACTGACAGTAAGAGTACTGACCTTAATGTAACATATCATATTACTGACTAAAGAAGGGGTCTGAGTTGGAGCCTCTGATGCTAAACATTCCTCCTTCCAACACTGAGACACACTGTAATGGTAATTTAGTTCAATTCAACCCTCTGGACCGATAGAAACCTACAATAGACTGATTTAAATTAGGAGCTCAAAGACATTAGCTACTGTAGCGACACCAATACACTTTGTTATAGAGAAAGAGAGAGGGAGGGAAGGAGAGAGAAAACGAGATAGGGAAGGAGAAAGAGAGAGAGAGAGGGAGATAGGGAAAGAGAGAGAACGAGAGAGAGAGAGAGAGGGAGATAGGGAAAGAGAGAGAATGAGAGAGAGAGAGCAAGTAGTAGGGAGGAAGAGAGGGAAAGACAGAGAGAGAGAGAGAGAGAGAGAGAGAAAGGGAGAAAGAGAGAGGAGAGAGAGAGAGAAAGGGGAGAAAGAGAGAGGAGAGAGAGAGAGCAGGTAGGAAAGAGAGAGAGAGCGAGAGAGAAAAATAAAGAAAGAAAGGAGAGAGAAGAGGAAGAGAAAGAGATCATCAGAGAGTCCCATTCTGATTAATCTAGTTAATTATTAGCCCTGGGGTTCTCTCCTCCGCTCACCCTCTTCCCCCTTGTGCCCTTCCTTCCCAAAGAAGAGCTGTGAAATGTAATCAGATTCATTGTAATTACAGAGTTACAGAGCTCCTCTGATCTGAGGCCTGTTCTCCCCTAGCCCTCCAAGCCCTGGCTATACACTCCACAGCATCCCTCTGATCTGAGACCTGTTCTCCCCTAGCCCTCCAAGCCCTGGCTCTACACTCCACAGCATCCCTCTGATCTGAGACCTGTTCTCCCCTAGCCCTCCAAGCCCTGGCTCTACACTCCACAGCATCCCTCTGATCTGAGACCTGTTCTCCCCTAGCCCTCCAAGCCCTGGCTCTACACTCCACAGCATCCCTCTGATCTGAGGCCTGTTCTCCCCTAGCCCTCCAAGCCCTGGCTCTACACTCCACAGCATCCCTCTGATCTGAGACCTGTTCTCCCCTAGCCCTCCAAGCCCTGGCTCTACACTCCACAGCATCCCTCTGATCTGAGACCTGTTCTCCCCTAGCCCTCCAAGCCCTGGCTCTACACTCCACAGCATCCCTCTGATCTGAGGCCTGTTCTCCCCTAGCCCTCCAAGCCCTGGCTCTACACTCCACAGCATCCCTCTGATCTGAGACCTGTTCTCCCCTAGCCCTCCAAGCCCTGGCTCTACACTCCACAACATCCCTCTGATCTGAGACCTGTTCTCCCCTAGCCCTCTAAGCCCTAGCTCTACACTCCACAGCATCCCTCTGATCTGAGACCTGTTCTCCCCTAGCCCTCCAAGCTCTGGCTCTACACTCCACAGCATCCCTCTGATCTGAGACCTGTTCTCCCCTAGCCCTCCAAGCCCAGGCTCTACACTCCACAGCATCCCTCTGATCTGAGACCTGTTCTCCCCTAGCCCTCCAAGCCCTGGCTCTACACTCCACAGCAACCCTCTGACCTGAGACCTGTTCTCCCCTAGTAAGCCCTGGCTCTACACTCCACAGCACATATGTCAGAGTCAAGGCCCGCGGGCCACATCCGGCCCGCAAGAAGGTTTTTTACGGCCCCTGGGATGATCTTGATTTATTATTAGAACCGGCCCGCAGCAAGCCGGCAGCCCGCAGATCTTTTACACGCACCAATACTACATTTCCCACAATGCAAAGGTGACGCACCGAGCAGTAGGCTGCTTCATTTCAATATTTATTGGCACAGCAGTCGTCAGCATCACAGTAAAATTAACTTTCAGATACCCATCAAAAATGGCAAAACGGAAGGTGGATACTGAGAACCGGGGGTTTCAAACAAGGTGGGAGTCGGAGTATATGTTCACGAAGGTAGCTGGAAAACCTGTGTGTCTTCTGTGTGGAGAAAGTGTGGCGGTACTGAAAGAGTATAATCTGAGACGACATTATGAAACGAAACACGCGGACAAAAACAAGAATATGGACATGGAACAAAGGCTACAAAAGGCAGAGGAATTAAAACGAGGCCTCAAATCTCGACAGGCTCTGTTCAAAAAAGCCAAATCACAAGGCCAGGCTGCTGTCAAGGCCAGTTTTATTTTGGCAGAAGAGATCGCTAAATCAGCCCGGCCATTTACGGAGGGGGATTTCATCAAAAACTGCATGATTAAAGTTTGTGACGAAGTTTGCCCAGAAAAAAGGCAACTCTTTTTAAATGTGAGTCTGAGCAGAAACACCATTGCCGAGAGAGTAGACCAGTTGTCCATCAATCTAAAAGAGCAGCTTGTGAAAAAGGGAAAAGATTTTATTGCATATTCCTTGGCTGTGGATGAGAGCACCGACATTTCTGACATTGCCCAGTTGTCAATTTTCATCCGCGGAGTGGACTCCAACCTAAGCGTGACAGAGGAGTTTTTGGCTTTACGTCCTATGCATGGCACAACTACGGGGCATGATTTGTATGAAGAGGTGTCAAGATGTGTAAATGAGATGGAGCTGCCTTGGGAAAAACTTGTGGGTTTGACAACCGACGGAGCACCTGCGATGTGTGGACACAGGAGCGGACTGGTGGCGAAGATACGGGAAAAGATGCAAGAGGAAAACGCGACAGGTGAGCTGACAGCTTATCATTGTATCATACACCAGGAAGCGTTGTGCGGTAAAGCCTTGAAAATGGAGCATGTAATGAGCATCATCACGCGCACAGTTAACTTTATCAGAGCCAAAGGTTTGAATCACCGCCAGTTCAAGGCATTTCTGACGGAGTTAGAAACGGAGCATGGTGATTTGCCTTATCACACAGAGGTGCGATGGCTAAGCCAGGGAAAGGTGCTTCAAAGATGTTTCGAGCTTCGTGAGGAGATTTGTCTGTTCTTGGACAGCAAAGGGAAAGACACAACACAACTCCGAGACGAAATGTTTCTGTGTGAAATGGCTTTTCTGTGTGACATTACGAGTCATCTGAATGCAATAAACTTGCAGCTGCAGGGTCGGGATCGTGTCATCTCTGATATGTACAGTACAGTGAAGGCATTTAAAACCAAACTGACTCTGTGGGAGACGCAGATGCGGAAAGAAAATTTGAGCCACTTTCCCAGCTGCCAGACCATGAAAGAGAAGCTCTCTACCAGTGCGTTCCCGAGCACACAGTTGGCTGATAAAATAGGTATGCTTGCCGCTGACTTTCGACGCCGATTTGCTGACTTTGAAGCACAAAAAAGCAGGTTGGAACTGCTCGGTAACCCATTTGCTGTTGACGTGGAAAGCTCACCACCAAACCTCCAAATGGAGTTGATTGACCTCCAATGCAATGATGCACTGAGGGCAAAATATGCGGCAGTGGGTGCTGCGGAGTTCGCCCGTTTCCTCCCCGGCACAATGCCCCAGCTGCGCATCCAGGCTGCTCAAACGTTGTCTATGTTTGGCAGCACATACCTGTGTGAACAACTGTTTTCTTTGATGAACCTGAACAAAACATCACACAGAAGTCGACTTACTGCTGAACACCTCCACTCAATTCTGAGGATTTCTTCAGCTCAGAGCCTTACCCCGAACATTGATGAACTTGTGGAAAAGATGGGACACCACCAAGTATCACCCTCAACCTCAAACAAGTGAACATTACTGTGCAATCACATATTTAGAGTTTTTACTCAGTTCAAGTTTAAAAGTTAAAATTTAATATTTGTTTTCACTGCATGTTACTTCTCCTTAAACAAAGTGTTGTTTTTGATTAATAGATTTTTGCACTTTATTTTTTGTATTTCAATCCAATTATATTTTAAAAATATTTCAGTTGAGTGGATGATAGAAAATTGCTATTATTGTTTTTTCTTTGAAGTAAATTTAGCCCACTTTTGCTAAAATAGAAAATATAGTCTACTGATGGTGCCTTGAATACCGGTTTCTTTCATTTAATGTTCATGTTATGGGGATATTTATATAAAGGAAATTTGTCTTTTGTGTCTGTTGAAAATTAAAGATTACTGACAGAGCCATAAGAAAATATTGCTTTATTTATCTGATCATATTGTAATATATTTGTTAGGTTTTCAGTAGGTTCAATTAGGTTCACTAGACTATATGCGTCATTTAAAATTTTTTCAATGAACATTCGAACAGTCCGGCCCTCGTCTTGTAGCTGATTTTTTTATTTGGCCCTCCGTCCATTTGACTTTGACACCCCTGCTCCACAGCATCCCTCTGATCTGAGACCTGTTCTCCCCTAGCCCTACACAGGCTAGTTCCCAAATGTCACACTATTCCCTATATAGTGCACTATTTTTTTCATTAATTTGACATGTTTCTTTATTTGTTTTATATTTCTCTGATGAAAAGTAGTGTAGGTTGTGACCGGTGTCAAATGGCTAGCTAGTTAGCGGGCTGCGCGCTAGTAGCGTTTCAATCGGTGGCGTCATTCGCTCTGAGACCTTGAAGTAGTTGTTTCCTTTGCTCTTCAAGGACTGCAGCTTTTGAGGAGCGATGGGTAACGATGCTTCGAGGGTGGCTGTTGATGTGTGCAGATGGTCCCTGGTTCGAGCCCAGGTAGGGGCGAGGAGAGGGACCGAAGCTATACTGTTACAAGGGCAAAGGGGGCTGTGTGAGACACCGCACTACAACCACACCACACTATACTACACTGCAGTCCAGTTTGTGTACATTAGGGAATCAGCAGAGAGCCAGAGGGCTCTGTTAATTGAGCAGAGAGAGTAGTTTATCTCTTTATAATGAGTCCCACAGTTCATAGTTCATACTAACTTTCACTCCTCTTCTGACCTTCCTTACTCGCTCTCCCTCCCTCCAGCTCTCCTCTTCGTCCCTCTATCTCTGTCTCCCTCCAGCTCTCCTCTTCGTCACTCTGTCTCCCTCCAGCTCTCCTCGTCGTCCCTCCAACTCCCTGTCCCCATCCAGCTCTCCTCCCTCCCTCCCTCCCTCCCTCTCCTTCTTCTCCTCCTCCCTCCCCCAGCCCTGCATGTAAGCTGTGGAGGCAGACGTTATCTCTGATTGTGTGACTCAGCTGCCTCACATCAGATATGACCCAGTTAGCGACTCCTCTCTTCCCCGTGGCCCCGTTCGTTCAAGACGCAAGCCCCGGAGACCACAGGCCTTAGTCACGGTAGGATTAGCCGTCTGGCAATTCTGGCAAATGCCAGAAGGGCCGGACCATCTCTTAATAATGGGATGGGCTGGTCCAAATTGACCTCAACAATGTATATAAAGAATAATAATAATGGACGCGGCCGGCCCGATTTTCGTTCCTCTGAGTTCCTCTGTCCAGTGTCTGTGTTCTTTTGCCCATCTTAATCTTTTATTTTTATTGGCCAGTCTGAGACATGGCTTTTTCTTTACAACTCTGCCTAGAAGGCCAGCATCCTGGAGTCACCTCTTCACTGTTGACGTTGAGACTGGTGTTTTGCGGGTACTATTTAATGAAGCTGCCAGTTGAGGACTTGTGATGCGTCTGTTTCTCAAACTAGACACTCTAATGTACTTGTCCTCTTGCTCAGTTGTGCACTGGGGCCTCCCTCTCCTCTTTCTATTCTGGTTAGAGACAGTTTGCGCTGTTCTTTGGGAGGGAGTAGTACACAGCGTTGTACGAGATCTTCAGTTTCTTGGCAATTTCTTGTATGGAATGATTTCTTGTATGAGTTTCAGAAGAAAGGTCTTTGTTTCTGGCCATTTTGAACCTGTAATCGAACCCACAAATGCTGATGCTCCAGATACTCAACTAGTCTAAAGAAGGCCAGTTTTATTGCTTCTCTAATCAGAACAACAGTTTTCAGTTGTGCTGACATATTTGCAAAAGGGTTTTCCAATGATCAATTAGCCTTTTAAAATTATAAACTTGGATTAGCTAACACAACGTGCCATTGGAACACAGGAGTGATGGTTGCTGAAAAAGGTGCCTCTGTTAGTCTATGCAGATATTCCATAAAAAAATCTACCAAGACCTGGCCATCCCTCTAAACTTTCAGCTCATACAAGGAAAAGACTGATCAGAGATGCAGCCAAGAGGCCCATGATCACTCTGGATGAACTGCAGAGATCTACAGCTGAGGTGGGAGACTCTGTCCATAGGACAACAATCAGTCGTATATTTCACAAATCTGGCCTTTATGGAAGAGTCAGTTTTCAGTTTTTGATTTGTTAAAAAAGTTTGAAATATCCAATAAATGTCGTTCCACTTCATGATTGTGTCCCACTTGTTGTTGATTCTTCACAAAAAATACAGTTTTATATCTTTATGTTTGAAGCCTGAAATGTGGCAAAAGGTCGCAAAGTTCAAGGGGGTCGAATACTTTCGCAAGGCACTGTATATATATATATACAGTATCAGTCAAACGTTTGGACAAACCTACTCATTCAAGGGTTTTTCTACATTTACTACATTGTAGAATAACAGTGAAGACATCAAAACTATGAAATAACACATATGGAATCATGTAGTAACCAAACAACGTTTTAAACAAATAGATTCTTCAAAGTGGCCACCCTTTGCCTTGATGACAGCTTTGTACACTCTTGGCCTTCTCTCAACCAGCTTCATGAGGTAGTCACCTGGAATGCATTTCAATTAACAGCTGTGCCTTGTTAAAAGTTAATTTATCAAATGTATTTCCTTCTTAATGTGTTTGAGCCAATCAGTTGTGTTGTGACAAGGTTTGTTGAAATGCCAGGGTTTAATTTTTGTCCCAGTCTGCCCCTGGCCTTAGTTTGCTAACAGATGCAAGTGTGTATGCATGCATGGTATGGCAGCAAGAATTCACGCACACGCACACACACACACACACACACACACACACACACACACACACACACACACACACACACACACACGCTCCCTTGTCAGAAAGGAGGCCAACTCTGCATAGAAAGGCATTAAAAGTGACTGGGCCATCCTGCCTAACTGAGCCAGGGGACTCTTCCGACCTGATCTGTGTCTGATGTCTCACCAATGAAGATCTTTATCCTGTGTGAGACAAGGCCAACGTGAAGCTAACATCCCCTTAATATCGGTTATATATATACAGGACAATAAAAACCCCTTCACACGTCACAGTATTATATTAACGTGGTTACTTATGGGCTGATTTAACAGCTTCATGACCATAGAGACCATATAGACCACTGACTGGCTAATTAGAGACCTATTCAGCATGATCATAGAGACTGACTGGCTAATTAGAGACCTATTCAGCATAACCATAGAGACTGACTGGCTAATTAGAGACCTATTCAGTAGGACCATAGAGACTGACTGGCTAATTAGAGACCTATTCAGCATGAGCATAGAGACTGACTGGCTAATTAGATACCTATTCAGCATGATCATAGAGACTGACTGGCTAATTAGAGACCTATTCAGCATGATCATAGAGACTGACTGGCTAATTGGAGACCTATTCAGCATGATCATAGAGACTGCCGGGCTAATTAGAGACCTATTTAGCATGATCATAGAGACTGACTGGCTAATTAGAGACCTATTTAGCATGATCATTAGAGACCTATTGAATAGGCAGAGTAGGAACAGGAGAGAGCTGGAGGGGCAGAGTAGGAACAGGAGAAAGCTGGAGGGGCAGAGTAGGAACAGGAGAGAGCTGGAGGGGCAGAGGGGAACAGGAGAGAGCTGGAGGGGCAGAGTAGGAACAGGAGAGAGCTGGAGGGGCAGAGTAGGAACAGGAGAGAGCTGTAGGGGCAGAGTAGGAACAGGAGAGAGCTGGAGGGGCAGAGTAGAAACAGGAGAGAGCTGGAGGGGCAGAGTAGAAACAGGAGAGAGCTGGAGGGGCAGAGTATGAACAGGAGAGAGCTGGAGGGGCAGAGTAGGAACAGGAGAGAGCTGGAGGGGCAGAGTAGGAACAGGAGAGAGCTGGAGGGGCAGAGTATGAACAGGAGAGAGCTGGAGGGGCAGAGTATGAACAGGAGAGAGCTGGAGGGGCAGAGTAGGAACAGGAGAGAGCTGGAGGGGCAGAGTAGGAACAGGAGAGAGCTGGATGGGCAGAGTTGGAACAGGAGAGAGCTGGAGGGGCAGAGTAGGAACAGGAGAGAGCTGGAGGGGCAGAGTTGGAACAGGAGAGAGCTGGAGGGGCACATAGGGCCAGGGGGGCAGAGGGGAATAGGAGAGGGCCTGAAGGGGCAGAGGGGAAGAGGAGAGGGCCGGAGGGGGAAGAGGGGAAGAGGAGAGGGCCGGAGGGGGCAGAGGGGAAGAGGAGAACAGGGGGAGTAGTGGAATGGGAGAGAACAGGGGGAGAGGTAGAATGGGAGAGAACAGGGGGAGAGGTAGAATGGGAGAGAACAGGGGGAGAGGTAGAATGGGAGAGAACAGGGGGAGAGGTAGAATGGGAGAGAACAGGGGGAGAGGTGGAATGGGAGAGAACAGGGGGAGAGGTAGAATGGGAGAGAACAGGGGGAGAGGTAGAATGGGAGAGTACAGGGGGAGAGGTAGAATGGGAGAGAACAGGGGGAGTAGTGGAATGGGAGAGAACAGGGGGAGAGGTGGAATGGGAGAGAAAAGGGGGAGAGGTAGAATGGGAGAGAACAGGGGGAGAGGTAGAATGGGAGTGAACAGGGGGAGAGGTAGAATGGGAGAGAACAGGGGGAGAGGTAGAATGGGAAAGAACAGGGGGAGAGGTAGAATGGGAGAGTACAGGGGGAGAGGTAGAATGGGAGAGAACAGGGGGAGAGGTAGAATGGGAGAGAACAGGGGGAGAGGTAGAATGGGAGAGAACAGGGGGAGAGGTAGAATGGGAGAGAACAGGGGGAGAGGTAGAATGGGAGAGAACAGGGGGAGAGGTAGAATGGGAGAGAACAGGGGGAGAGGTAGAATGGGAGAGAACAGGAGGAAAGGTAGAATGGGAGAGAACAGGGGGAGAGGTGGAATGGGAGAGAACAGGGGGAGAGGTAGAATGGGAGAGAACAGGGGGAGAGGTAGAATGGGAGAGAACAGGAGGAAAGGTAGAATGGGAGAGAGCAGGGGGAGAGGTGGAATGGGAGAGAACAGGGGGAGAGGTAGAATGGGAGAGAACAGGGGGAGAGGTAGAATGGGAGAGAACAGGGGGAGAGGTGGAATGGGAGAGAACAGGGGGAGAGGTAGAATGGGAGAGAACAGGGGGAGAGGTAGAATGGGAGAGAACAGGGGGAGAGGTGGAATGGGAGAGAACAGGGGGAGAGGTGGAATGAGAGAGAACAGGGGGAGAGGTAGAATGGGAGAGAACAGGAGAGAGGTAGAATGGGAGAGAACAGGGGGAGAGGTAGAATGGGAGAGAACAGGGGGAGAGGTAGAATGGGAGAGAACAGGGGGAGAGGTAGAATGGGAGAGAACAGGGGGAGAGGTAGAATGGGAGAGAACAGGGGGAGAGGTAGAATGGGAGAGAACAGGGGATAGGTAGAATGGGAGAGAACAGGGGGAGAGGTAGAATGGGAGAGAACAGGGGGAGTAGTGGAATGGGAGAGAACAGGGGGAGAGGTATAATGGGAGAGAACAGGGGGAGAGGTGGAATGGGAGAGAACAGGGGGAGAGGTAGAATGGGAGAGAACAGGG
The DNA here is from genome assembly GCF_045791955.1 of Oncorhynchus clarkii lewisi. Classification (NCBI taxonomy): domain Eukaryota; kingdom Metazoa; phylum Chordata; class Actinopteri; order Salmoniformes; family Salmonidae; genus Oncorhynchus; species Oncorhynchus clarkii. The sequence goes on along the minus strand of NC_092151.1, from coordinate 95,093,830 downwards.
GGAGAGGTAGAATGGGAGAGAACAGGGGGAGAGGTGGAATGGGAGAGAACAGGGGGAGAGGTAGAATGGGAGAGAACAGGGGGAGAGGTAGAATGGGAGAGAACAGGAGAGAGGTAGAATGGGAGAGAACAGGGGAGAGGTGGAATGGGAGAGAACAGGGGAGAGGTAGAATGGGAGAGAACAGGGGAGAGGTAGAATGGGAGAGAACAGGGGGAGAGGTAGAATGGGAGAGAACAGGGGGAGAGGTGGAATGGGAGAGAACAGGGGGAGAGGTGGAATGGGAGAGAACAGGGGGAGTAGGTGGAATGGGAGAGAACAGGGGGAGAGTGGTGGGAGAGAACAGGGGGAGAGGTGGAATGGGAGAGAAAAGGGGGAGAGGTAGAATGGGAGAGAACAGGGGGAGAGGTAGAATGGGAGAGAACAGGGGGAGAGGTAGAATGGGAGAGAACAGGGGGAGAGGTAGAATGGGAGAGAACAGGGGGAGAGGTAGAATGGGAGAGAACAGGGGATAGGTAGAATGGGAGAGAACAGGGGGAGAGGTAGAATGGGAGAGAACAGGGGGAGTAGTGGAATGGGAGAGAACAGGGGGAGAGGTATAATGGGAGAGAACAGGGGGAGAGGTAGAATGGGAGAGAACAGGGGGAGAGGTAGAATGGGAGAGAACAGGGGGAGAGGTAGAATGGGAGAGAACAGGGGGAGAGGTAGAATGGGAGAGAACAGGGGGAGTAGTGGAATGGGAGAGAACAGGGGGAGAGGTAGAATGGGAGAGAACAGGGGGAGAGGTAGAATGGGAGAGAACAGGGGGAGAGGTAGAATGGGAGAGAACAGGGGGAGAGGTAGAATGGGAGAGAACAGGGGGAGAGGTAGAATGGGAGAGAACAGGGGGAGAGGTGGAATGGGAGAGAACAGGGGGAGAGGTGGAATGGGAGAGAACAGGGGGAGAGGTGGAATGGGAGAGAACAGGGGGAGAGGTAGAATGGGAGAGAACAGGGGGAGAGGTAGAATGGGAGAGAACAGGGGGAGAGGTAGAATGGGAGAGAACAGGGGGAGTAGTGGAATGGGAGAGAACAGGGGGAGAGGTAGAATGGGAGAGAACAGGGGGAGAGGTAGAATGGGAGAGAACAGGGGGAGTAGTGGAATGGGAGAGAACAGGGGGAGAGGTAGAATGGGAGAGAACAGGGGGAGAGGTAGAATGGGAGAGAACAGGGGGAGAGGTAGAATGGGAGAGAACAGGGGGAGAGGTGGAATGGGAGAGAACAGGGGGAGAGGTGGAATGGGAGAGAACAGGGGGAGAGGTAGAATGGGAGAGAACAGGGGGAGAGGTAGAATGGGAGAGAACAGGGGGAGAGGTAGAATGGGAGAGAACAGGGGGAGTAGTGGAATGGGAGAGAACAGGGGGAGAGGTAGAATGGGAGAGAACAGGGGGAGAGGTAGAATGGGAGAGAACAGGGGGAGAGGTAGAATGGGAGAGAACAGGGGGAGAGGTAGAATGGGAGAGAACAGGGGGAGAGGTAGAATGGGAGAGAACAGGGGGAGAGGTAGAATGGGAGAGAACAGGGGGAGAGGTGGAATGGGAGAGAACAGGGGGAGAGGTGGAATGGGAGAGAACAGGGGGAGAGGTAGAATGGGAGAGAACAGGGGGAGAGGTGGAATGGGAGAGAACAGGGGGAGAGGTGGAATGGGAGAGAACAGGGGGAGAGGCAGAATGGGAGAGAACAGGACCTGGCGGTGATGGAGGCAGTGTGGAGAGGGACATCATTCCCTCTGACAACAGAGGGGGAACAAGGTCTACTAGCACAAAGCACATGATGAAAGATCATTGATGAGCTCTTTTGATTCAAATACCTTTAACTAAAATACTGTACATTGACGTTAGTGCTTCTTTCCCCCGATGGGCCCAAATACAGTATGTGACTAACATAAGAAATGACCACTAAAACTGCAACTGAGCAGTTTCATTCCATACCACAGAACATCATAATGACCTTAACATTAGGAGGGAGAAAGGGAGGGAGGAAGTACACAATCACACACACCGTACGTTCGTACTTACACAACATATAGTTTTCATGACTTCTGCAGAATGACCAGATCACTACAACTGGTTTCTGTCAAGAAGACCTCCCACCCTACCCACAATGCAAAGTGATAGTGAGGGAGAGAAAGAGAAATAGTGAGGGAGCTAAATAGTGAGATAGAAATAGTGAGAGAGATGAATAGTGAGGGAGGGAAATAGTGAGGGAGAGAAAGTGAGAGAGAGAAAGTGAGAGAGAAATAGTGAGGGAGAGAAATAGTGAGGGAGAGAAATAGTGAGGGAGAGAAATAGTGAGAGAGAGAAATAGTGAGGGAGAGAAATAGTGAGGGAGAGAAAGTGAGAGAAATAGTGAGAGAGATAAATAGTGAGGGAGATAAATAGTGAGATAGAAATAGTGAGAGAGATAAATAGTGAGGGAGGGAAATAGTGAGGGTGGGAAATAGTGAGGGAGAGAAAGTGAGAGAAATAGTGAGAGAGACAAATAGTGAGGGAGCTAAATAGTGAGATAGAATAGTGAGAGAGATGAATAGTGAGGGAGGGAAATAGTGAGGGAGAGAAATAGTGAGGGAGAAAGTGAGAGAGATAAATAATAAGAGAGACAAATAGTGAGGGAGAGAAATAGTTCTACTCTTTTCACATCATTTTTACATTCTGTCAAACAGAGCACATGTTCAACTTCATATAAACTAGTTTTCCCATCTCAAGATGTTTAATGAAAAAATGTCTATAGTAAGTACCTATTAATGCCAAATAAAGTAACAGGGTGGACCGTTACAGAGTGGACTGTAACAGGGTTGACAATTCCGTGTTAAATCAGCCCTAAATGTCCTTGTGACAGGGGGAATGGAAGCTTGTTGTGTGCAACAGGGAGGGGGCCATTGAATGCAAGCTGCACTAAAACATTGAAATTGTTAAAACATTTCTAGCCTGTCTATCTAGTAGAACCTGTCTATCTATGGGTAACAAGGTGTTCTGCCCCACCCACTCAGTGTTCCACCACAAAACACAGTAGAACCAGAACATCTGCTTTTACATAGAGAGTAGAACCAGAACACCTGCTTTTACATAAAGACTAGAACCAGAACACCTGCTTTTACATAAAGACTAGAACCAGCTCACCTGCTTTTACATAAAGAGTAGAACCAGAACACCTGCTTTTACATAGAGTAGAACCAGAACACCTGCTTTTACATAAAGACTAGAACCAGAACACCTGCTTTTACATAAAGACTAGAACCAGAACACCTGCTTTTACATAAAGAGTAGAACCAGAACACCTGCTTTTACATAAAGAGTAGAACCAGAACACCTGCTTTAACATAAAGACTAGAACCAGAACACCTGCTTTTACATAAAGAGTAGAACCAGAACACCTGCTTTTACATAGAGAGTAGAACCAGCTCACTTGCTTTTACATAGAGAGTAGAACCAGCTCACCTGCTTTTACATAAAGAGTAGAACCAGAACACCTGCTTTTACATAGAGTAGAACCAGAACACCTGCTTTTACATAGAGAGTAGAACCAGAACACCTGCTTTTACATAAAGACTAGAACCAGAACACCTGCTTTTACATAAAGACTAGAACCAGAACACCTGCTTTTACATAAAGACTAGAACCAGAACACCTGCTTTTACATAAAGAGTAGAACCAGAACACCTGCTTTTACATAGAGAGTAGAACCAGAACACCTGCTTTTACATAGAGAGTAGAACCAGAACACCTGCTTTTACATAGAGAGTAGAACCAGAACACCTGCTTTTAATCTATGATTTGACTTTAAGATGTTCAACGTTTCTTTGGAGAAAAAAAATCATTTAAAAAGGAACATTTCTCCATATTAAAACGAGAGTTCAGTTCATGTAACAGGGTTGACCTTAAAATGAGGGACAGACGTAAATGAATCACTAATCATTAATCACATGACATAAATTAATCACGTGAAATAAATGAATCACTAATCACGTGAAATAAATGAATCATTAATCACATGAAATAAATGAATCATTAATCACATGAAATAAATGAATCATTAATCACATGAAATAAATGAATCACTAATCACATGAAATAAATGAATCATCAATCACATGAAATAAATTAATCATTAATCACATGAAATAAATTAATCACTAATCACATGAAATAAATGAATCACTAATCACATGAAATAAATGAATCATTAATCACATGAAATAAATGAATCATTAATCACGTGAAATAAATGAATCACATGAAATAAATGAATCATTAATCACATGAAATAAATGCTTAATGTTCAGAACTGACTTTGTCAAAGCAACAAAATAACTAGGTCTTTACAGATGTTTAGTGGGTTCACATCTTCCTACAGGGAGCACGGAGGGACAAAATGTCAAAATGCTGACTTTAAGCACTTTTAGCAAGTCTTTATTCATATTAAAAATGTGACTTATTGAGTTCTCCATGTGGTCTATATGAATAAATTAGCCTTCATTTAATATATCTACTGAACCTATCAAAGAGACCATAAAAGCACTATTTTTGGTGGGATCGACCCCTATAATGGCGTTCACCGTAGGTAATGATATGATTACTGCACTGTAAAGTTCTGTCTCACCAAAGTACTCTTCAGCCGGAGGGTTTTCCATGTCATACAGCATCTTCTTGGTGAGACGCTCCAGTTCTTCCTCAGGCCTGGCACTGCTGGGAGCCTGCAACACAACACAGGGACATAGTGGATCATACACACAGTCTGCCACAGTCAGGCCGGCATTAAAGAGTGACTCTCTGTCCTAGATTGATGAACATTTGACCATGTCTCCATCATGTCTCATCTGTAGTCATTTAGGATCATTAGACAGCTGTTAGTCTACAGGTCTTTTATGAGCGTTTATGCAAATATCATGTTCTTATTAATCACTGGAGAGCAGCAGATGGTGACTGAGCAGATTGTGGTCACCCTCAGCAGCCTGCAATCTGTGTTTGTGTGTGTTTGTGTGTGTGAGTGTGAAAGGGCCACTGGCTGTCCCTCGTGTGTTCAACTAGCTGCCCCTCGTGTGTTCAACTGGGCTGTCCCTCGTGTGTTCAACTGGGCTGTCCCTCGTGTGACCAACTGGGCTGTTCAACTAGCTGTCCCTCGTGTGTTCAACTAGCTGCCCCTCGTGTGTTCAACTGGGCTGTCCCTCGTGTGTTCAACTGGGCTGTCCCTCGTGTGACCAACTGGGCTGTTCAACTAGCTGTCCCTCGTGTGTTCAACTGGGCTGTCCCTCGTGTGTTCAACTAGCTGCCCCTCGTGTGTTCAACTGGGCTGTTCCTCGTGTGACCAACTGGGCTGTTCAACTAGCTGTCCCTTGTGTGTTCAACTGGTCTGTCCCTCGTGTGTTCAACTAGCTGCCCCTCGTGTGTTCAACTAGCTGCCCCTCGTGTGTTCAACTGGGCTGTGACTCGTGTGTTCAACTGGGCTGTCCCTCGTGTGTTCAACTGGGCTGTCCCTCGTGTGTTCAACTGGCTGTCCCTCGTGTGTTCAACTGGCTGTCCCTCGTGTGTTCAACTGGCTGTCCCTCGTGTGTTCAACTGGCTGTCCCTCGTGTGTTCAACTGGGCTGTCCCTCGTGTGTTCAACTGGGCTGTCCCTCGTGTGTTCAACTGGGCTGTCCCTCGTGTGTTCAACTGGGCTGTCCATCGTGTGTTCAACTGGGCTGTCCCTCGTGTGTTCAACTGGGCTGTCCCTCGTGTGTTCAACTGGGCTGTCCCTCGTGTGTTCAACTGGGCTGTCCATCGTGTGTTCAACTGGGCTGTCCCTTGTGTGTTCAACTGGGCTGTCCCTCGTGTGTTCAACTGGGCTGTCCCTCGTGTGTTCAACTGGGCTGTCCCTCATGTGTTCAACTGGGCTGTCCCTCGTGTGTTCAACTGGGCTGTCCCTCGTGTGTTCAACTGGGCTGTCCCTCGTGTGTTCAACTGGGCTGTCCCTCGTGTGTTCAACTGGGCTGTCCCTCGTGTGTTCAACTGGGCTGTCCCTCGTGTGTTCAACTGGGCTGTCCCTCGTGTGTTCAACTGGCTGTCCCTCGTGTGTTCAGCTGGCTGTCCCTCGTGTGTTCAACTGGGCTGTCCCTCGTGTGTTCAACTGGGCTGTCCCTCAGCTGTTGTATTACACTTATACTGAACTTAGAAATATCACATAAACGTCTCACCAGCAAATAGATCTCACAAGCTTATATTATTGCTGTTTAATAGTGGAATAAAAACAGTGAAGCAATCGTGAAGCATGCAGGGAAGCAATTTCTCTCTTTTATTCAAGCGAGAAATGATTCTCTGCCGTCAAAAAAGAAAGCCCTAACAAGGTGCTTTAAACTGCCTGGCAGGAAGAGGCTGCGTGAGACCGAAGGGTACGGATAAGGAACACGTTTAATTTCAGAAACAAGTTTTTCATAATGGGAGGATTTAATCCCCTTTGGTTTGATGTGTGGGTTAGATTAGCAGTGTTAACACTAGAACCGCTAAAGGAGTCATTTGGATTGCTCATTAATTATTATTTTTTATTACTCTGCCATTTTTAAAGTCATGCCCCCTCCCACCATCCTTGACTTTTAATAAATACGTCTATATAACGTCTATATAACACACTGTCGTTGTTAGAATCTTAATGTCACAAACAGAACGGGAGTGTCATTATTTGAATGGTTTTCACTTGTTGCCCCTTCCTTCTCACGACAGTTGAAGGTGCCCAGTTCAAAAATTCCCCAGAAAATTGCCTCAAAACTTAACCTAAATTATAACGAAACTAATTTCACACATACAACAGATTAAATAAACTAAGTAAAGTATGATGGGAGAGAAAGAGGGATAATGGGTGAGTTGAAAAGAGAGAGAAAGAGGGATAATGTGTGAGTTGAAAAGAGAGAGAAAGAGGGATAATGGGTGAGTTGAAAAGAGAGAAAGAGGGATAATGGGTGAGTTGAACAGAGAGAAAGCGAGTGATGCAAAAAGTATCTGGACCCCCATTCAAATGACTCAGCTATTTCAGCCACACGCGTTGCTGATAGGTGTATAACAATGAAAACACAGCCATGCAATCTCCATAGAGAAACATTGGCAGTAGAATGGCCTTACTGAAGAGCTTAGTGACTTCCAACATGGCACCGTCACAGGATGCCACCTTTCCAACAAGTCAGTTCGTAAAATTTCTACTCTGCTAGAGCTGCCCAGGTCAACTGTAAGTGATGTTATTGTGAAGTGGAAATGTCTAGGAGCAACAACGGCTCAACTGCAAAGTGGTAGGCCGCACAGGCTCACAGAACGGGACCACCGAGTGCTTAACTTCTTGGTGACAGGGGGCAGTATTTTCACGTCCGGATGAAATGCATGCCCAAATTCAACTGCCTGCTACTCATCCCCAGAAGATAAGATATGCATATTATTAGTAGATTTGGATAGAAAACAGTCTGACACACTCTCAGTATAACTGTTTGAATCATGTCTGTGAGTATAACATAACTTATGTAGCAGACGAAACCAAGAGGACAAACCATTCAGATTTCTTTTTTCTTTGAGGTCACTCTCTTTTCAATAAGTTTTCGTTGGGAATCCAGATTTCTAAGGGACCTCCTTGGTCCTATCCTGTCCTATCGATTCCTATTGCTTCCACTGGATGTCAACAGTCTTTAGAAATTGGTTGATGTTATTCCTTTGTGTAATGAAGAAGTACGGCCATCTTGAACGAGGGTCACTTGAAGTGTACTGTTAGATAGAATCGAACAAAAGGACCATTTGTGATGTTTATGGGACATATTGGAGTGCCAACAAAAGAAGCTCGTCAAAGGTAAGGCATGAATTATATGTTTATTTCTGCGTTTTGTGTCGCGCCTGCAGGGTTGAAATATGTTTTCTCTCTTTGTTTACGGAGGTGCTATCCTCAGACAATAGCATCGTTTGCTTTCGCCGAAAAAGCATTTTTGAAATCTGACATGTTGGCTGGATTCACAACAAGTGTAGCTTTAATTTGCTATCTTGCATGTGTGATTTAATGAAAGGTAGATTAGATAGATTAGATAGATTTTATAGTAATTTATTTGAATTTGGCACTCTACATTTTCGCTGGCTTTTGGCCAGGTGGGACATTAGCGTCCCCCATATCCCAGAGAGGTTTAAGCACGTAGGGTGTAAATATCCTCTGTCCTCGGTTGCAACACTCACTATTGAGTTCCAAACTGCCTCTGGAAGCAACGTCAGCACAATAACTGTTGGTCGTGACCTTCATGAAACAGGTTTCCATGGTCGAGCAGCCACACACAAGCCTAAGATCACCATGCGCAATGCCAAGCGTTGGTTAGAGTGGTATAAAGCTCGCCGCCATTGGACTCTGGAGCAGTGGAAACGAGTTCTATGCAATGATGAATCACAGTTCACCATCTGGGTTTGGAGAATGAATTGGAACGCTGACTGAGAGCCAGGTATAATCGCCCAACATCAGTGACCAACCTCACTAATGCTCACGTGGCTGAATGGAACCAAGTTCCTGCAGCAATGTTCCAACATCTAGTGGAACAGCCTTCACAGAAGAGTGGAGGAGCAAAGGAGGGGAACAACTCCATATTAATGCCAATGATTTTGGGAATGAGATGTTCGACTAGCAGGTGCCCACATACTTCTGGGCATGTAGTGTACCAGTGGCAACGTGAGAGGCATGGCCAGAAGTGTGGCTGAAGGACTCCCAGTGCAGAACCATGGACAGAACCACCCACCTCAGCACAGAAGAAAAGGTGGGCTCACTTCAGCACCATGGACAGAACCACCCAACTCAGCACAGAAGAACAGGTGGGCTCACTTCAGCACCATGGACAGCGGCACCCACCTCTGCACAGAAGAACAGGTGGGCTCACTTCAGCACCATGGACAGCGGCACCCACCTCAGCACAGAAGAACAGGTGGGCTCATTTCAGCACCATGGACAGCGGCACCCACCTCAGCACAGAATAATAGGTGGGCTCACTTCAGCACCATGGACAGTGGCACCCACCTCAGCACAGAATAATAGGTGGGCTCACTTCAGCACAGTGGACAGTGTCACTCAGTTCAGCACTGTAGAAGGCTACACTACCTTCACCAGGCCGGCTAAAGACCGCACCACAGCTCTGCTCACCCATCACACCTGCACAGGATTACTCATCAGCACACCTGTAAAGGCATTCTCTAAACAACTGACTGGCACAAGAGTGCAGGCTGACGCTTACTCTCCCACTTACATTGTGTTGCGCTCGCCTTCCACAGACTCCTAAGGCGAGTTACGGACTCTGTCAGCGAGGCCACACTGCCGCGGACGAAAGAGACTACAGGTGACAGCCATCTTTATCCACCCTCTTACCTGAATGGCTTGTGGACTAGAACGCCAGAGACGCTAAAATATAAAGTAAAAAACAACTGCAACTTGAACTGTTCTTCTTCTTGTGTGTTTACTCATTGTCGCTTGTGTAAAATCAGGTACGACCCAGTCCTCCAGACAATACCCTATATACAGTGAGAGTGTGTACTTTACAATGGCAAGAGGAGAAAAGACGATATGGACAACCATGCTGTGTTAGCGATGCTACAAGATCTGAATGGAAACCATCTCAGACGGAAGAAATGAATCATGACGTCGCTGATGAGTATTCTTCTGATACTGAGCCTGAACAAACACCTCCGAGGTGCCTGTAAAAGCCAGAACAGTGGGCACTGAACAAAACATTAGGAACACCTTCCAAACACCTGTAAAAGCCAGGACAGTGGGCACTGAGCAAAACATTAGGAACACCTTCCAAACACCTCCTGTAAAAGCCAGAACAGTGGGTACTGAACAAAACATTAGGAACACCTTCCAAACACCTCCTGTAAAAGCCAGGACAGTGGGCACTGAGCAAAACATTAGGAACACCTTCCAAACACCTGTAAAAGCCAGAACAGTGGGCACTGAACAAAACATTAGGAACACCTTCCAAACACCTCCTGTAAAAGCCAGAACAGTGGGCACTGAACAAAACATTAGGAACACCTTCCAAACACCTCCTGTAAAAGCCAGAACAGTGGGCACTGAACAAAACATTAGGAACACCTTCCAAACACTTCCTGTAAAAGCCAGAACAGTGGGCACTGAATAGGTGGCTGCGCCGCCACCAAGTGGAACGGTGAGACATGAGAGGAAAAAAAGGACGGCACCGTTTTAGAACAAGCCGGTGGAACAAAACATTAGGAACACCTTCCAAAACACTGAGTTGAACCCCTTTTTTCCCTCAGAACAGCCTCAATTCGTCGGGCCATGGACTCTGCAAGGTGTTGAACGTGCATGCTGACTCGAAACCCGGTGTGCCTGGCACCTATTACAATACCCCATTCTAATCACATTTTACGGCACGGAATATTTCATTCTTCATTTGTTACGTTTGACTGTGTAAAATCTTAGCAGTACTAATTATTTCACTGAGAGTGAGGAGTTTCATGACATCTCTGAAATGAAACCAATGTTGAAAAAAAAAACACACCAATCTCTCATCATTTCTTTAAACATTTAAAAGCCCATTTTCATTTCAAACATTTCTGAAAATGGATATATAGCTGTTTGGAATGAAACGCTTTAAATGTGTCATTCATTGTAGAGTTACAGATTGTTGCATACTCACTAATATGCCTTACTGTGTGTCCTAGTAACCTGGACCAGCCTGTCTGTCTGCCTGCCTGTCTGTCTCCTGGCAGAGGACAGGAGAGATTTGCACGTCCAATGTGTAGATTTCCTCAGAGTTAATGAGGTCTACTTTTTGGCCTTCTGGCTATTACACCAGCCTGCAGGATACAGCACTACCAGAACCGTCTACTACCAGCCTGCAGGATACAACACTACCAGAACCTTCTACTACCAGCCTGCAGGATACACCACTACCAGAACCTTCTACTACCAGCCTGCAGGATACAACACTACCAGAACCTTCTACTACCAGCCTGCAGGATACACCACTACCAGAACCTTCTACTACCAGCCTGCAGGATACAACACTACCAGAACCTTCTACTACCAGCCAACAGGCTTCACCTCTACCACGTTCTTATAATTATAGTACATAGAGTTAGCAGGAAAATAATCCTTCAGCAATATGAAATGGTAATTATTATGTGGATTATAATGAATGTACATTTGTTTTTGTTTTAACTCCAATATGCCACAATTAGGAGCCATCAAAGGTCAGGTCTGATCTAGGGCTGTGGTTAATATCGGAAATCAAACCCACACGCCCGCTGGGCCATTACTGGGTGAGGTCATCAAAGTGTCATTGGGTGAGAACAAAAACATGGTGTACTGTGACAGTACAACACCCAGGGCTCATGGGTGTCTAGTCAGCACACATCTGACTGGCTGGCTGGCTGGCTGGCTGGTTTGCTGGCTGACTAGATGGCTGGCTGGCTGGTTTGCTGGCTGGCTGGCTGACTAGATGGCTGGCTGGCTGGTTTGCTGGCTGACTAGATGGCTGGCTGGCTGGTTTACTGGCTGGCTGGCTGGTTTGCTGGCTGACTGTATGGTTGTCTGGCTGGTTTTCTGAATGACTGGCTGACTAGATGGCTGGCTGGCTGGTTTGCTGGCTGACTGTATGGTTGTCTGGCTGGTTTGCTGACTGACTGGCTGACTACATGGCTGGCTGACTGACTGGCTGACTGTATGGTTGTCTGGCTGGTTTGCTGACTGACTGGCTGACTAGATGGCTGGCTGGCTGACTGACTGGCTGACTGTATGGTTGTCTGGCTGGTTTGCTGACTGACTGGCTGACTAGATGGCAGAGACAGTCAGATAGAAACCCACTGTGGATAGAACCCACACTGCAAGCTGCTTCCAGAAAACACCGGTAGGAAGAGTGTCTGGGTGAGAAAAACACATGTAATCATCCATCTGTTTAGAGGAAGAGAGGGCTGGTATGGCAACACCGCCTCAGCCCCGTAACCCTCCTCTCACCCATCACCCATGGTGGGATCGGCATACTGTTACGGCTGATTGGATCAGGGCTGGTGTGTGTGTGTGTGTGTGTGTGTGTGTGTGTGTGCACGCTGAGGTGGGGGATTGAGGATAAGCTGTGTGTTACCTTTCACCTGATGCCTCAGGTGTCTGCTGAGCTTGTATAAGACATGATGTAAAGCTGCTGGGGCTCCAAGAAAGAGACAGACAATTCCCCTTCTCCCAAACCTTCTTCCCTCACATCTGTCTAGTAACAGAATACCACAGCAGAGCCATCTTATTCATTATGATCTGGATAGCTAAACTGATCCTAGATCAGCAACGACTAAAAGAGGCTTCCTGAGGCCTGGATGCTACATGCCATGTCATGGACTCAAACCTCAGGAGCATTGTGCTATATGGAGGGTGATATCAGACAGAATGTGCTATATGGAGGGTGATATCAGACAGAATGTGATATGTGGAGGGTGATAACAGACATAATGTGATATATGGAGGGTGATAACAGACAGAATGTGGAGGGTGATAACAGACATAATGTGGAGGGTGATAACATACAGAATGTGGAGGGTGATAACATACAGAATGTGGAGGGTGATAACAGACAGAATGTGATATATGGAGGGTGATAACAGACATAATGTGGAGGGTGATATCAGACAGAATGTGCTATATGGAGGGTGATATCAGACAGAATGTGATATGTGGAGGGTGATAACAGACAGAATGTGGAGGGTGATAACAGACAGAATGTGGAGGGTGTTAACAGACAGAATGTGGAGGGTGATAACAGACATAATGTGGAGGGTCATAACAGACAGAATGTGATATATGGAGGGTGATAACAGACAGAATGTGATATGTGGAGGGTGATAACAGACAGAATGTGGAGGGTGATAAACAGACAGAATGTGATATGTGGAGGGTGATAACAGACAGAATGTGGAGGGTGATAACATACAGAATGTGGAGGGTGATAACAGACAGAATGTGGAGGGTGATAACAGACAGAATGTGATATGTGGAGGGTGATAACAGACAGAATGTGATATGTGGAGGGTTGATAACAGACAGAATGTGGAGGGTGATAACAGACAGAATGTGGAGGGTGATAACAGACAGAATGTGGAGGGTGATAACAGACAGAATGTGGAGGGTGTTAACAGACAGAATGTGGAGGGTGATAACAGACAGAATATGGAGGGTGATAACAGACAGAATGTGGAGGGTGATAACAGACATAATGTGGAGGGTTGATAACAGACAGAATGTGGAGGGTGTTAACAGACAGAATTTGATATGTGGAGGGTGATAACAGACAGAATGTGATAAGTGGAGGGTGATAACAGACAGAATGTGGAGGGTGTTAACAGACAGAATGTGATATGTGGAGGGTGATAACAGACAGAATGTGATATGTGGAGGGTGATAACAGACAGAATGTGGAGGGTGTTAACAGACAGAATGTGGAGGGTGATAACAGACAGTATGTGGAGGGTGATAACAGACAGAATGTGGAGGGTGTTAACAGACAGAATGTGATATGTGGAGGGTGTTAACAGACAGAATGTGATATATGGAGGGTGATAACAGACAGAATGTGGAGGGTGATAACAGACAGAATGTGGAGGGTGTTAACAGACACAATGTGGAGGGTGATAACAGACAGAATGTGGAGGGTGATAACAGACAGAATGTGGAGAGTGTTAACAGACAGAATGTGGAGGGTGATAACATACAGAATGTGGAGGGTGATAACAGACAGAATGTGATATATGGAGGGTGATAACAGACAGAATGTGATATGTGGAGGGTGATAACAGACAGAATGTGGAGGGTGATAACAGACAGAATGTGATATGTGGAGGGTGGAGGGTGATAACATGTGGACAGAATGTGGAGGGTGATAACATACAGAATGTGGAGGGTGATAACAGACAGAATGTGGAGGGTGATAACAGACAGAATGTGATATGTGGAGGGTGATAACAGACAGAATGTGATATGTGGAGGGTTGATAACAGACAGAATGTGGAGGGTGATAACAGACAGAATGTGGAGGGTGATAACAGACAGAATGTGGAGGGTGATAACAGACAGAATGTGGAGGGTGTTAACAGACAGAATGTGGAGGGTGATAACAGACAGAATATGGAGGGTGATAACAGACAGAATGTGGAGGGTGATAACAGACATAATGTGGAGGGTTGATAACAGACAGAATGTGGAGGGTGTTAACAGACAGAATTTGATATGTGGAGGGTGATAACAGACATGTGTGAATGTGTGGAGGGTGATAACAGGATATGTGGATGTGATAACAGACAGAATGTGGAGGGTGTTAACAGACAGAATGTGGAGGGTGATAACAGACAGAATATGGAGGGTGATAACAGACAGAATGTGGAGGGTGATAACAGACATAATGTGGAGGAATGTGGATAATGTGGAGGACAGTGATAACAGACAGAATGTGGAGACAGAATGTGGAGGGTGTTAACAGACAGAATGTGATATGTGGAGGGTGATAACAGACAGAATGATGATATGTGGAGGGTGATAACAGACAGAATGTGGAGGGTGTTAACAGACAGAATGTGGAGGGTGATAACAGACAGTATGTGGAGGGTGATAACAGACAGATGTGGATGTGGAGATAACAGACATAATGTGGAGGGTTGATAACAGACAGAATGTGGAGGGTGTTAACAGACATGTGGAGGGTGATGTGATAAGTGGAGGGTGATAACAGACAGAATGTGGAGGGTGTTAACAGACAGAATGTGATATGTGGAGGGTGATAACAGACAGAATGTGATATGTGGAGGGTGTTAACAGACAGAATGTGATATATGGAGGGTGATAACAGACAGAATGTGGAGGGTGATAACAGACAGAATGTGGAGGGTGTTAACAGACAGAATGTGGAGGGTGATAACAGACAGAATGTGGAGGGTGATAACAGACAGAATGTGGAGGGTGATAACAGACAGAATGTGCAGGGTGATAACAGACAGAATGTGGAGGGTGATAACAGACAGAATGTGGAGGGTGATAACAGACAGAATGTGGAGGGTGTTAACAGACAGAATGTGGAGGGTGATAACAGACAGTATGTGGAGGGTGATAACAGACAGAATGTGGAGGGTGTTAACAGACAGAATGTGATATGTGGAGGGTGTTAACAGACAGAATGTGATATATGGAGGGTGATAACAGACAGAATGTGGAGGGTGATAACAGACAGAATGTGGAGGGTGTTAACAGACAGAATGTGGAGGGTGATAACAGACAGAATGTCGAGGGTGATAGCAGACAGAATGTGATATGTGGAGGGTGATAACAGACATAATGTGATATATGGAGGGTGATAACAGACAGAATGTGGAGGGTGATAACAGACATAATGTGGAGGGTGATAACATACAGAATGTGGAGGGTGATAACATACAGAATGTGGAGGGTGATAACAGACAGAATGTGATATATGGAGGGTGATAACAGACATAATGTGGAGGGTGATATCAGACAGAATGTGCTATATGGAGGGTGATATCAGACAGAATGTGATATGTGGAGGGTGATAACAGACAGAATGTGGAGGGTGATAACAGACATAATGTGGAGGGTCATAACAGACAGAATGTGATATATGGAGGGTGATAACAGACAGAATGTGATATGTGGAGGGTGATAACAGACAGAATGTGGAGGGTGATAAACAGACAGAATGTGATATGTGGAGGGTGATAACATACAGAATGTGGAGGGTGATAACAGACAGAATGTGGAGGGTGATAACAGACAGAATGTGATATGTGGAGGGTGATAACAGACAGAATGTGATATGTGGAGGGTTGATAACAGACAGAATGTGGAGGGTGATAACAGACAGAATGTGGAGGGTGATAACAGACAGAATGTGGAGGGTGATAACAGACAGAATGTGGAGGGTGTTAACAGACAGAATGTGGAGGGTGATAACAGACAGAATATGGAGGGTGATAACAGACAGAATGTGGAGGGTGATAACAGACATAATGTGGAGGGTTGATAACAGACAGAATGTGGAGGGTGTTAACAGACAGAATTTGATATGTGGAGGGTGATAACAGACAGAATGTGATAAGTGGAGGGTGATAACAGACAGAATGTGGAGGGTGTTAACAGACAGAATGTGATATGTGGAGGGTGATAACAGACAGAATGTGATATGTGGAGGGTGATAACAGACAGAATGTGGAGGGTGTTAACAGACAGAATGTGGAGGGTGATAACAGACAGAATGTGGAGGGTGATAACAGACAGAATGTGGAGGGTGTTAACAGACAGAATGTGATATGTGGAGGGTGTTAACAGACAGAATGTGATATATGGAGGGTGATAACAGACAGAATGTGGAGGGTGATAACAGACAGAATGTGGAGGGTGTTAACAGACAGAATGTGGAGGGTGATAACAGACAGAATGTGGAGGGTGATAACAGACAGAATGTGGAGGGTGTTAACAGACAGAATGTGGAGGGTGATAACATACAGAATGTGGAGGGTGATAACAGACAGAATGTGGAGGGTGATAACAGACAGAATGTGATATATGGAGGGTGATAACAGACAGAATGTGATATGTGGAGGGTGATAACAGACAGAATGTGGAGGGTGATAACAGACAGAATGTGATATGTGGAGGGTGATAACAGACAGAATGTGGAGGGTGATAACATACAGAATGTGGAGGGTGATAACAGACAGAATGTGGAGGGTGATAACAGACAGAATGTGATATGTGGAGGGTGATAACAGACAGAATGTGATATGTGGAGGGTTGATAACAGACAGAATGTGGAGGGTGATAACAGACAGAATGTGGAGGGTGATAACAGACAGAATGTGGAGGGTGATAACAGACAGAATGTGGAGGGTGTTAACAGACAGAATGTGGAGGGTGATAACAGACAGAATGTGGAGGGTGATAACAGACAGAATGTGGAGGGTGTTAACAGACAGAATGTGGAGGGTGATAACAGACAGAATGTCGAGGGTGATAGCAGACAGAATGTGATATGTGGAGGGTGATAACAGACATAATGTGATATATGGAGGGTGATAACAGACAGAATGTGGAGGGTGATAACAGACATAATGTGGAGGGTGATAACATACAGAATGTGGAGGGTGATAACATACAGAATGTGGAGGGTGATAACAGACAGAATGTGATATATGGAGGGTGATAACAGACATAATGTGGAGGGTGATATCAGACAGAATGTGCTATATGGAGGGTGATATCAGACAGAATGTGATATGTGGAGGGTGATAACAGACAGAATGTGGAGGGTGATAACAGACATAATGTGGAGGGTCATAACAGACAGAATGTGATATATGGAGGGTGATAACAGACAGAATGTGATATGTGGAGGGTGATAACAGACAGAATGTGGAGGGTGATAAACAGACAGAATGTGATATGTGGAGGGTGATAACATACAGAATGTGGAGGGTGATAACAGACAGAATGTGGAGGGTGATAACAGACAGAATGTGATATGTGGAGGGTGATAACAGACAGAATGTGATATGTGGAGGGTTGATAACAGACAGAATGTGGAGGGTGATAACAGACAGAATGTGGAGGGTGATAACAGACAGAATGTGGAGGGTGATAACAGACAGAATGTGGAGGGTGTTAACAGACAGAATGTGGAGGGTGATAACAGACAGAATATGGAGGGTGATAACAGACAGAATGTGGAGGGTGATAACAGACATAATGTGGAGGGTTGATAACAGACAGAATGTGGAGGGTGTTAACAGACAGAATTTGATATGTGGAGGGTGATAACAGACAGAATGTGATAAGTGGAGGGTGATAACAGACAGAATGTGGAGGGTGTTAACAGACAGAATGTGATATGTGGAGGGTGATAACAGACAGAATGTGATATGTGGAGGGTGATAACAGACAGAATGTGGAGGGTGTTAACAGACAGAATGTGGAGGGTGATAACAGACAGTATGTGGAGGGTGATAACAGACAGAATGTGGAGGGTGTTAACAGACAGAATGTGATATGTGGAGGGTGTTAACAGACAGAATGTGATATATGGAGGGTGATAACAGACAGAATGTGGAGGGTGATAACAGACAGAATGTGGAGGGTGTTAACAGACACAATGTGGAGGGTGATAACAGACAGAATGTGGAGGGTGATAACAGACAGAATGTGGAGGGTGTTAACAGACAGAATGTGGAGGGTGATAACATACAGAATGTGGAGGGTGATAACAGACAGAATGTGATATATGGAGGGTGATAACAGACAGAATGTGATATGTGGAGGGTGATAACAGACAGAATGTGGAGGGTGATAACAGACAGAATGTGATATGTGGAGGGTGATAACAGACAGAATGTGGAGGGTGATAACATACAGAATGTGGAGGGTGATAACAGACAGAATGTGGAGGGTGATAACAGACAGAATGTGATATGTGGAGGGTGATAACAGACAGAATGTGATATGTGGAGGGTTGATAACAGACAGAATGTGGAGGGTGATAACAGACAGAATGTGGAGGGTGATAACAGACAGAATGTGGAGGGTGATAACAGACAGAATGTGGAGGGTGTTAACAGACAGAATGTGGAGGGTGATAACAGACAGAATATGGAGGGTGATAACAGACAGAATGTGGAGGGTGATAACAGACATAATGTGGAGGGTTGATAACAGACAGAATGTGGAGGGTGTTAACAGACAGAATTTGATATGTGGAGGGTGATAACAGACAGAATGTGATAAGTGGAGGGTGATAACAGACAGAATGTGGAGGGTGTTAACAGACAGAATGTGATATGTGGAGGGTGATAACAGACAGAATGTGATATGTGGAGGGTGATAACAGACAGAATGTGGAGGGTGTTAACAGACAGAATGTGGAGGGTGATAACAGACAGTATGTGGAGGGTGATAACAGACAGAATGTGGAGGGTGTTAACAGACAGAATGTGATATGTGGAGGGTGTTAACAGACAGAATGTGATATATGGAGGGTGATAACAGACAGAATGTGGAGGGTGATAACAGACAGAATGTGGAGGGTGTTAACAGACAGAATGTGGAGGGTGATAACAGACAGAATGTGGAGGGTGATAACAGACAGAATGTGGAGGGTGTTAACAGACAGAATGTGGAGGGTGATAACATACAGAATGTGGAGGGTGATAACAGACAGAATGTGATATATGGAGGGTGATAACAGACAGAATGTGATATGTGGAGGGTGATAACAGACAGAATGTGGAGGGTGATAACAGACAGAATGTGATATGTGGAGGGTGATAACAGACAGAATGTGGAGGGTGATAACATACAGAATGTGGAGGGTGATAACAGACAGAATGTGGAGGGTGATAACAGACAGAATGTGATATGTGGAGGGTGATAACAGACAGAATGTGATATGTGGAGGGTTGATAACAGACAGAATGTGGAGGGTGATAACAGACAGAATGTGGAGGGTGATAACAGACAGAATGTGGAGGGTGATAACAGACAGAATGTGGAGGGTGTTAACAGACAGAATGTGGAGGGTGATAACAGACAGAATATGGAGGGTGATAACAGACAGAATGTGGAGGGTGATAACAGACATAATGTGGAGGGTTGATAACAGACAGAATGTGGAGGGTGTTAACAGACAGAATGTGATATGTGGAGGGTGATAACAGACAGAATGTGATATGTGGAGGGTGATAACAGACAGAATGTGGAGGGTGTTAACAGACAGAATGTGGAGGGTGATAACAGACAGTATGTGGAGGGTGATAACAGACAGAATGTGGAGGGTGTTAACAGACAGAATGTGATATGAGGGTGATATCAGACAGAATGTGCTATATGGAGGGTGATAACAGACAGAATGTGGAGGGTGATAACAGACAGAATGTGGAGGGTGTTAACAGACAGAATGTGGAGGGTGATAACAGACAGAATGTGGAGGGTGATAACAGACAGAATGTGGAGGGTGATAACAGACAGAATGTGATATGTGGAGGGTGATAACAGACAGAATGTGATATGTGGAGGGTGATAACAGACAGAATGTGGAGGGTGATAACAGACAGAATGTGGAGGGTGATAACAGACAGAATGTGGAGGGTGATAACATACAGAATGTGGAGGGTGATAACAGACAGAATGTGGAGGGTGATAGCAGACAGAATGTGATATGTGGAGGGTGATAACAGACAGAATGTGATATGTGGAGGGTTGATAACAGACAGAATGTGGAGGGTGATAACAGACAGAATGTGGAGGGTGATAACAGACAGAATGTGGAGGGTGATAACAGACAGAATGTGGAGGGTGTTAACAGACAGAATGTGGAGGGTGATAACAGACAGAATATGGAGGGTGATAACAGACAGAATGTGGAGGGTGATAACAGACATAATGTGGAGGGTTGATAACAGACAGAATGTGGAGGGTGTTAACAGACAGAATGTGATATGTGGAGGGTGATAACAGACAGAATGTGATAAGTGGAGGGTGATAACAGACAGAATGTGGAGGGTGTTAACAGACAGAATGTGATATGTGGAGGGTGATAACAGACAGAATGTGATATGTGGAGGGTGTTAACAGACAGAATGTGATATATGGAGGGTGATAACAGACAGAATGTGGAGGGTGATAACAGACAGAATGTGGAGGGTGTTAACAGACAGAATGTGGAGGGTGATAACAGACAGAATGTGGAGGGTGATAACAGACAGAATGTGGAGGGTGATAACAGACAGAATGTGCAGGGTGATAACAGACAGAATGTGGAGGGTGATAACAGACAGAATGTGGAGGGTGATAACAGACAGAATGTGGAGGGTGTTAACAGACAGAATGTGGAGGGTGATAACAGACAGTATGTGGAGGGTGATAACAGACAGAATGTGGAGGGTGTTAACAGACAGAATGTGATATGTGGAGGGTGTTAACAGACAGAATGTGATATATGGAGGGTGATAACAGACAGAATGTGGAGGGTGATAACAGACAGAATGTGGAGGGTGTTAACAGACAGAATGTGGAGGGTGATAACAGACAGAATGTGGAGGGTGATAACAGACAGAATGTGGAGGGTGATAACAGACAGAATGTGGAGGGTGATAACAGACAGAATGTGGAGGGTGATAGCAGACAGAATGTGATATGTGGAGGGTGATAACAGACATAATGTGATATATGGAGGGTGATAACAGACAGAATGTGGAGGGTGATAACAGACATAATGTGGAGGGTGATAACATACAGAATGTGGAGGGTGATAACATACAGAATGTGGAGGGTGATAACAGACAGAATGTGATATATGGAGGGTGATAACAGACATAATGTGGAGGGTGATATCAGACAGAATGTGCTATATGGAGGGTGATATCAGACAGAATGTGATATGTGGAGGGTGATAACAGACAGAATGTGGAGGGTGATAACAGACAGAATGTGGAGGGTGTTAACAGACAGAATGTGGAGGGTGATAACAGACATAATGTGGAGGGTCATAACAGACAGAATGTGATATATGGAGGGTGATAACAGACAGAATGTGATATGTGGAGGGTGATAACAGACAGAATGTGGAGGGTGATAAACAGACAGAATGTGATATGTGGAGGGTGATAACATACAGAATGTGGAGGGTGATAACAGACAGAATGTGGAGGGTGATAACAGACAGAATGTGATATGTGGAGGGTGATAACAGACAGAATGTGATATGTGGAGGGTTGATAACAGACAGAATGTGGAGGGTGATAACAGACAGAATGTGGAGGGTGATAACAGACAGAATGTGGAGGGTGATAACAGACAGAATGTGGAGGGTGTTAACAGACAGAATGTGGAGGGTGATAACAGACAGAATATGGAGGGTGATAACAGACAGAATGTGGAGGGTGATAACAGACATAATGTGGAGGGTTGATAACAGACAGAATGTGGAGGGTGTTAACAGACAGAATTTGATATGTGGAGGGTGATAACAGACAGAATGTGATAAGTGGAGGGTGATAACAGACAGAATGTGGAGGGTGTTAACAGACAGAATGTGATATGTGGAGGGTGATAACAGACAGAATGTGATATGTGGAGGGTGATAACAGACAGAATGTGGAGGGTGTTAACAGACAGAATGTGGAGGGTGATAACAGACAGTATGTGGAGGGTGATAACAGACAGAATGTGGAGGGTGTTAACAGACAGAATGTGATATGTGGAGGGTGTTAACAGACAGAATGTGATATATGGAGGGTGATAACAGACAGAATGTGGAGGGTGATAACAGACAGAATGTGGAGGGTGTTAACAGACACAATGTGGAGGGTGATAACAGACAGAATGTGGAGGGTGATAACAGACAGAATGTGGAGGGTGTTAACAGACAGAATGTGGAGGGTGATAACATACAGAATGTGGAGGGTGATAACAGACAGAATGTGATATATGGAGGGTGATAACAGACAGAATGTGATATGTGGAGGGTGATAACAGACAGAATGTGGAGGGTGATAACAGACAGAATGTGATATGTGGAGGGTGATAACAGACAGAATGTGGAGGGTGATAACATACAGAATGTGGAGGGTGATAACAGACAGAATGTGGAGGGTGATAACAGACAGAATGTGATATGTGGAGGGTGATAACAGACAGAATGTGATATGTGGAGGGTTGATAACAGACAGAATGTGGAGGGTGATAACAGACAGAATGTGGAGGGTGATAACAGACAGAATGTGGAGGGTGATAACAGACAGAATGTGGAGGGTGTTAACAGACAGAATGTGGAGGGTGATAACAGACAGAATATGGAGGGTGATAACAGACAGAATGTGGAGGGTGATAACAGACATAATGTGGAGGGTTGATAACAGACAGAATGTGGAGGGTGTTAACAGACAGAATTTGATATGTGGAGGGTGATAACAGACAGAATGTGATAAGTGGAGGGTGATAACAGACAGAATGTGGAGGGTGTTAACAGACAGAATGTGATATGTGGAGGGTGATAACAGACAGAATGTGATATGTGGAGGGTGATAACAGACAGAATGTGGAGGGTGTTAACAGACAGAATGTGGAGGGTGATAACAGACAGTATGTGGAGGGTGATAACAGACAGAATGTGGAGGGTGTTAACAGACAGAATGTGATATGTGGAGGGTGTTAACAGACAGAATGTGATATATGGAGGGTGATAACAGACAGAATGTGGAGGGTGATAACAGACAGAATGTGGAGGGTGTTAACAGACAGAATGTGGAGGGTGATAACAGACAGAATGTGGAGGGTGATAACAGACAGAATGTGGAGGGTGTTAACAGACAGAATGTGGAGGGTGATAACATACAGAATGTGGAGGGTGATAACAGACAGAATGTGATATATGGAGGGTGATAACAGACAGAATGTGATATGTGGAGGGTGATAACAGACAGAATGTGGAGGGTGATAACAGACAGAATGTGATATGTGGAGGGTGATAACAGACAGAATGTGGAGGGTGATAACATACAGAATGTGGAGGGTGATAACAGACAGAATGTGGAGGGTGATAACAGACAGAATGTGATATGTGGAGGGTGATAACAGACAGAATGTGATATGTGGAGGGTTGATAACAGACAGAATGTGGAGGGTGATAACAGACAGAATGTGGAGGGTGATAACAGACAGAATGTGGAGGGTGTTAACAGACAGAATGTGGAGGGTGATAACAGACAGAATATGGAGGGTGATAACAGACAGAATGTGGAGGGTGATAACAGACATAATGTGGAGGGTTGATAACAGACAGAATGTGGAGGGTGTTAACAGACAGAATGTGATATGTGGAGGGTGATAACAGACAGAATGTGATAAGTGGAGGGTGATAACAGACAGAATGTGGAGGGTGTTAACAGACAGAATGTGATATGTGGAGGGTGATAACAGACAGAATGTGATATGTGGAGGGTGATAACAGACAGAATGTGGAGGGTGTTAACAGACAGAATGTGGAGGGTGATAACAGACAGTATGTGGAGGGTGATAACAGACAGAATGTGGAGGGTGTTAACAGACAGAATGTGATATGAGGGTGATATCAGACAGAATGTGCTATATGGAGGGTGATAACAGACAGAATGTGGAGGGTGATAACAGACAGAATGTGGAGGGTGTTAACAGACAGAATGTGGAGGGTGATAACAGACAGAATGTGGAGGGTGATAACAGACAGAATGTGGAGGGTGATAACAGACAGAATGTGATATGTGGAGGGTGATAACAGACAGAATGTGGAGGGTGATAACAGACAGAATGTGGAGGGTGATAACAGGCAGAATGTGGAGGGTGATAACAGACAGAATGTGGAGGGTGATAACATACAGAATGTGGAGGGTGATAACAGACAGAATGTGGAGGGTGATAGCAGACAGAATGTGATATGTGGAGGGTGATAACTTCTTGCCCCTACTTGAGACGCATATGTCCCAAGTAGGCACCTGGAAATGCAAATGCGCTACGCTAAATGCTAAATGTACTCGTTAAAACTCAAACCTTGATCAAAATTCACAAGCAGGGTATTAAATTAAAGCTACACTCGTTGTGAACCTAGCCAGCAAGTCAGATTTTTAAAATGCTTTTCGGCGAAAGCATCAGAAGCTATTATCTGATAGCATGCACCTCCCAAAATGCCAGCTCGACACGTAAACAACAGATTTTGCGATAGACGGCGCTACCCAAAACGCAGAAATAAAATATAAAACATTCATTACCTTAGACGAGCTTCTTTCTTGGCACTCCTATATGCCCCATAAACATCACTATTGGGTCTTTTTTTCGTTTAAATCGGTCCATATATACCCAAAATAGCTTTGTATAGAAGTTGTGTCATTCAGAAAAATTCATCGTTTTTAAACGCTGCGTAATTTTTTAAAATTAAAAAAGTCGACGATAAACTTTCACAAAACACTTCGAAATCCTTTTGTAATCCAACTTTAGGTATTAGTAAACGTTTATAATCTATCTAAATGATTACAGGGCGATGTCTCTTCAATAGGTCCTCACTTCAAAAACAATGCAATCTGATCTCTCCCTAAACTGCTTCCGGGTGAAGACTGGAAAACTTGGGGTCAGACAGATGGATTTTCCAACAATTAATTCGATTGAAAATTAGTACAATGGCGCCATCGTGCGGAATTTGTAGACGGTGCAGGCAAATTCCCATTAAATTCTGTTCTCCTTTAACAACTGGTGGAAGTGACTTATGGAAATTATTTTTTGCTTTCAGAGAGCAGTTTTTCTTGCGTTTTTCAATGAAACACACGCTCTGTTATAGTCACAGCCGTGATTTAACCAGTTTTATAAACTTCAGAGTGTTTTCTATCCACACATACTAATCATATGCATATACTATATTCCTGGCATGAGTAGCAGGACGCTGAAAAGTTGCGCGATTTTTAACAGAATTTTCAAAAAAGGAGGGGGTAGGATGAAGAGGATAACAGACAGAATGTGATATGTGGAGGGTTGATAACAGACAGAATGTGGAGGGTGATAACAGACAGAATGTGGAGGGTGATAACAGACAGAATGTGGAGGGTGATAACAGACAGAATGTGGAGGGTGATAACAGACAGAATGTGGAGGGTGATAATAGACAGAATGTGGAGGGTGATAACAGACAGAATGTGGAGGGTGATAACAGACAGAATGTGATATGTGGAGGGTGATAACAGACAGAATGTGGAGGGTGATAACAGACAGAATGTGATATGTGGAGGGTGATAACAGACAGAATGTGGAGGGTGTTAACAGACAGAATGTGATATGTGGAGGGTGATAACAGACAGAATGTGGAGGGTGATAACAGACAGAATGTGGAGGGTGATAACAGACAGAATGTGGAGGGTGTTAACAGACAGAATGTGGAGGGTGATAACAGACAGAATGTGATATATGGAGGGTGATAACAGACATAATGTGTAGGGTGTTAACAGACAGAATGTGATATGTGGAGGGTGTTAACAGACAGAATGTGATATATGGAGGGTGGTAACAGACAGAATGTGGAGGGTGATAACAGACAGAATGTGATATATGGAGGGTGGTAACAGACAGAATGTGGAGGGTGATAACAGACAGAATGTGGAGGGTGATAACAGACAGAATGTGGAGGGTGATAACAGACATAATGTGATATGTGGAGGGTGATAACAGACAGAATGTGATATGTGGAGGGTGATAACAGACAGAATGTGATATGTGGAGGGTGATAACAGACAGAATGTGGAGGGTGATAACAGACATAATGTGGAGGGTGATAACAGACATAATGTGGAGGGTGATAACAGACAGAATGTGGAGGGTGATAACAGACAGAATGTGGAGGGTGATAACAGACAGAATGTGGAGGGTGTTAACAGACAGAATGTGATATGTGGAGGGTGATAACAGACAGAATGTGGAGGGTGATAACAGACAGAATGTGGAGGGTGATAACAGACAGAATGTGGAGGGTGATAACAGACAGAATGTGGAGGGTGTTAACAGACAGAATGTGGAGGGTGATAACAGACAGAATGTGGAGGGTGTTAACAGACAGAATGTGGAGGGTGATAACAGACATAATGTGGAGGGTGATAACAGACAGAATGTGGAGGGTGATAACAGACAGAATGTGGAGGGTGATAACAGACAGAATGTGGAGGGTGATAACAGACAGAATGTGGAGGGTGATAACAGACAGAATGTGGAGGGTGATAACAGACAGAATGTGGAGGGTGATAACAGACAGAATGTGGAGGGTGGTAACAGACAGAATGTGGAGGGTGATAACAGACAGAATGTGGAGGGTGATAACAGACAGAATGTGGAGGGTGTTAACAGACAGAATGTGATATGTGGAGGGTGATAACAGACAGAATGTGGAGGGTGATAATAGACATAATGTGGAGGGTGATAACAGACAGAATGTGGAGGGTGATAACAGACAGAATGTGGCGGGTGATAACAGACAGAATGTGGAGGGTGATAACAGACAGAATGTGATATGTGGACGGTGATAACAGACAGAATGTGGAGGGTGTTAACAGAGAGAATGTGATATGTGGAGGGTGATAACAGACAGAATGTGGAGGGTGATAACAGACAGAATGTGGAGGGTGATAACAGACAGAATGTGGAGGGTGTTAACAGACATAATGTGATATGTGGAGGGTGATGACAGACAGAATGTGGAGGGTGATAACATACAGAATGTGGAGGGTGATAACAGACATAATGTGATATATGGAGGGTGATAACAGACAGAATGTGGAGGGTGATAACAGACAGAATGTGGAGGGTGATAACCGACAGAATGTGCTACATCGAGGGTGATAACAGACAGAATGTGGAGGGTGATAACAGACAGAATGTGGAGGGTGATAACATACAGAATGTGGAGGGTGATAACAGACAGAATGTAGAGGGTGTTAACAGACAGAATGTGATATGTGGAGGGTGATAACAGACAGAATGTGGAGGGTGTTAACAGACAGAATGTGGAGGGTGTTAACAGACAGAATGTGGAGGGTGATAATAGACAGAATGTGGAGGGTGATAACAGACAGAATGTGGAGGGTGATAACAGACAGAATGTGGAGGGTGATAACAGACAGAATGTGGAGGGTGTTAACAGACAGAATGTGGAGGGTGATAACAGACAGAATGTGGAGGGTGTTAACAGACAGAATGTGGAGGGTGTTAACAGACAGAATGTGGAGGGTGATAACAGACAGAATGTGGAGGGTGATAACAGACAGAATGTGGAGGGTGATAACAGACAGAATGTGGAGGGTGATAACAGACAGAATGTGGAGGGTGATAACAGACATAATGTGGAGGGTGTTAACAGACAGAATGTGGAGGGTGATAACAGACAGAATGTGGAGTGTGATAACAGACAGAATGTGGAGGTTGGTAACAGACAGAATGTGGAGGGTGATAACAGACATAATGTGGAGGGTGATAACAGACATAATGTGGAGGGTGATAACAGACAGAATGTGGAGGGTGATAACAGACATAATGTGATATGTGGAGGGTGATAACAGACATAATGTGGAGGGTGATAACAGACAGAATGTGGAGAGTGATAACAGACAGAATGTGGAGGGTGATAACAGAAGTCTCTGTGTTATATTATATGTCTTACATCATGTAACTACATGATTTAAAACATTACGATTGTCTGTGTATACCGGGGATTAACAGCTGTCCTGTACGATCAATAGGGACTGAACAATATAACACATTTTAAAACATTACGATTGTCTGTGTATACCGGGGATTAACAGCTGTCCTGTACGATCACCAGGGACTGAACAATAGAGCTTAATCACCCTGAGGCACGTTTATCCACAGATTAAACCATGATGGGCCTTAAACCACTAATGATCTTTAGCTTCAGTGGCCTAGTCCATCTCTACTCAGATTCCTGAGCCGTGAGAGAGAGGCAGGCTTTTAAAAGGGGGCTTTACTAAACTGAAGCAATCTGACTTCCTGGCTTGTTGTCCAGCGCTGTACTGGCTGTTAACATCCGGGGGGGAGGGGGTTAGAATAATACTAGTAGCCAGCTCACAGCAGCGTGAATGAGCCGGCCCGGCCTGCGGTGAACTGACGTTTCCATTTGCGTGGAGTCACGTGGGATTGGATAGTTATTGGATTGGGATATTTTTAGAAAACGGCAGTGTTTGTTGTCTCTGCACTAATCAAGTGCTTACGGCGGTTTAGGGACTCTGTTCGGGTAAAACAATAGAACGCTCCATCTTTCACGGAGGGGAATCGTGGGTCCTGGGAATACAGGACATGCAGACATTACCTTCTATATTAGGATCACTGTATGGTTCTGTCTGACACATGGCATGCATAATCCATAAAGTCAAGTGATTAGTAACAAACTATTTGTGATTCATATTATTGCGTTATTTGTTACAAAAAAAAATGATACTTCCCCATAAACAATGAAGAAAAAATGAATATATATATAATTAGTTATCCATACGGAGCCGTGTTACACATGTTCTATTCATGTCCTATTCAACACACAGACAACAGAACCATGTCTAGGGGACAGTTTGTCAACAGAAGTGTGTCTGTGTCTGTATGTATGTGTGTGTGTGTGTGTGTGTGTGTGTGTGTGTCATTTAGGATGTAGACTACATATTCTGCTTACTTCTCTCCAAATAATCAATTGAGAGGTGCTGTTTAGTCTGTATTAACAGTCTGGTCAGAGAGGTGCTGTTTAGTCTGTATTAACAGTCTGGTCAGAGAGGTGCTGTTCATCTGTATTAACAGTCTGGTCAGAGAGGGGCTGTTTAGTCTGTATTAACAGTCTGGTCAGAGAGGTGCTGTTCATCTGTAATAACAGTCTGGTCAGAGAGGTGCTGTTTAGTCTGTAATAAAAGTCTGGTCAGGGAGGTGCTGTTTAGTCTGTAATAACAGTCTGGTCAGAGAGGTGCTGTTCATCTGTAATAACAGTCTGGTCAGAGAGGTGCTGTTCATCTGTATTAACAGTCTGGTCAGAGAGGTGCTGTTTAGTCTGTAATAACAGTCTGGTCAGAGAGGTGCTGTTCATCTGTATTAACAGTCTGGTCAGAGAGGTGCTGTTTAGTCTGTAATAACAGTCTGGTCAGAGAGGTGCTGTTCATCTGTATTAACAGTCTGGTCAGAGAGGTGCTGTTCAGTCTGTAATAACAGTCTGGTCAGAGAGGTGCTGTTCATCTGTAATAACAGTCTGGTCAGAGAGGTGCTGTTCATCTGTATTAACAGTCTGGTCAGAGAGGTGCTGTTCAGTCTGTAATAACAGTCTGGTCAGAGAGGTGCTGTTCATCTGTAATAACAGTCTGGTCAGAGAGGTGCTGTTCATCTGTAATAACAGTCTGGATACAGAGAGGTGCTGTTCAGTCTGTAATAACAGTCTGGTCAGAGAGGTGCTGTTTAGTCTGTATTAACAGTCTGGTCAGAGAGGTGCTGTTCATCTGTAATAACAGTCTGGTTAGAGAGGTGCTGTTCAGTCTGTAATAACAGTCTGGTCAGAGAGGTGCTGTTCATCTGTAATAACAGTCTGGTCAGAGAGGTGCTGTTCATCTGTAATAACAGTCTGGTCAGAGAGGTGCTGTTCATCTGTATTAACATTAAATTATATTCTAGAACACTGACTGATCTGATAAATTATATTATCGAACACTGACTGATCTGATAAATTATATTATAGAACACTGACTGATCTGATAAATGATTTTATAGAACACTGACTGATCTGATAAATGATTTTATAGAACACTGACTGATCTGATAAATTATATTATAGAACACTGACTGATCTGATAAATTATAGAACACTGACTGATCTAATAAATTATATTATAGAACACTGACTGATCTGATAAATTATATTTTAGAACACTGACTGATCTGATCAATTATAGAACACTGACTGATCTGATAAATTATATTAAAGAACGCTGACTGATCTGATAAATTATATTATAGAACACTGACTGATATAATAAATTATACTATGGAACACTGACTGATCTGATAAATTATATTATAGAACACTGACTGATCTGATAAATGATATTATAGAACACTGACTGATCTGATAAATTATATTCTAGAACACTGACTGATCTGATAAATTATATTCTCGAACACTGACTGATCTGATAAATTATATTCTAGAACACTGACTGATCTGATAAATTATAGAACACTGACTGATCTGATAAATGATATTATAGAACACTGACTGATATAATAAATGATACTATGGAACACTGACTGATCTGATAAATTATATTAAAGAACACTGACTGATCTGATGAATTATATTATAGAACACTGACTGATCTGATAAATTATATTCTAGAACACTGACTGATATGATAAATGATACTATGGAACACTGACTGATATAATAAATGATACTATGGAACACTGACTGATATAATAAATGATACTATAGAACACTGACTGATATAATAAATGATACTATGGAACACTGACTGATATAATAAATGATACTATGGAACACTGACTGATCTGATAAATTATATTAAAGAACACTGACTGATCTGATAAATTATATTAAAGAACACTGACTGATCTGATAAATGATTTTATAGAACACTGACTGATCTGATAAATTATATTATAGAACACTGACTGATCTGATAAATTATATTCTAGAACACTGACTGATCTGATAAATGATATTATAGAACGCTGACTGATCTGATAAATTATATTATAGAACACTGACTGATCTGATAAATGATTTTATAGAACACTGACTGATCTGATAAATTATATTATAAAACACTGACTGATCTGATAAATAATATTATAGAACACTGACTGATCTGATAAATGATTTTATAGAACACTGACTGATCTGATAAATTATATTCTAGAACACTGACTGATCTGATAAATGATTTTATAGAACACTGACTGATCTGATAAATTATATTCTAGAACACTGACTGATCTGATAAATGATTTTATAGAACACTGACTGATCTGATAAATTATAGAACACTGACTGATCTGATAAATTATATTCTAGAACACTGACTGCTCTGATACATTATATTAAAGAACACTGACTGATCTGATAAATTATAGAACACTGACTGATCTGATAAATTATATTCTAGAACACTGCCTGATCTGATAAATGATTTTATAGAACACTGACTGATCTGATAAATTATATTAAAGAACGCTGACTGATCTGATAAATTATAGAACACTGACTGATCTGATAAATTATATTCTAGAACACTGACTGATCTGATAAATTATTTTATAGAACACTGACTGATCTGATACATTATACTATAGAACACTGCCTGATCTGATAAATTATTTTATAGAACACTGACTGATCTGATAAATTATATTCTAGAACACTGACTGATCTGATAAATTATATTCTAGAACACTGACTGATCTGATAAATTATATTATAGAACACTGACTGATCTGATAAATTATATTCTAGAACACTGACTGATCTGATAAATTATATTCTAGAACACTGACTGATCTGATAAATTATATTATAGAACACTGACTGATCTGATAAATTATATTATAGAACACTGACTGATCTGATAAATTATAGAACACTGACTGATCTGATAAATTATATTATAGAACACTGACTGATCTGATAAATTATAGAACACTGACTGATCTAATAAATTATATTATAGAACACTGACTGCTGTGAGAAATGTGGAAGACCTTTCGTACTGTACTGTAGGCTTTGTGTGTGTGTGTGTGTGTGTTGTAAGTCTACAAGCGAGTGTTACTGTATGTTTTGTAAGAACTGTGTGTGTGTGTGTGTGTGTGTGTGTGTGTGTGCGTGTGTGTGTGTAAGAAACTAGGTCAGCATTGGGATATGACACATCCCCCTGGAAAGAGATATGTGAAAATCCGAGAGGGTGCAGAGAGGAGAGGGCTGAGGTGAGAGGAGAGAAGAGAGGAAGAGAATATAGGGCTGAGGAGAGAGGAGGATAGGATAGGGCTGAGGAGAGAGGAGGAGAGGATAGGGCTGAGGAGAGAGGAGGATAGGATAGGGCTGAGGAGAGAGGAGGAGAGGATAGGGCTGAGGAGAGAGGAGGAGAGGATAGGGCTGAGGAGAGGAGAGGGCTGAGGAGAGAGGAGGAGAGGATAGGGCTGAGGAGAGGAGAGGGCTGAGGAGAGAGGAGGAGAGGATAGGGCTGAGGAGAGGATACGGCTGAGGAGAGGAGAGGGCTGAGGAGAGAGGAGGAGAGGATAGGGCTGAGGACAGGATAGGGCTGAGGAGAGGATAGGGCTGAGGAGAGGAGAGGGCTGAGTAGAGGAGAGGAGAGGATAGGGCTGAGGAGAGGAGAGGGCTGAGGAGAGGATAGGGCTGAGGAGAGGAGAGGGCTGAGGAGAGGATAGGGCTGAGGAGAGGAGAGGGCTGAGTAGAGGAGAGGAGAGGATAGGGCTGAGGAGAGGAGAGGGCTGAGGAGAGGAGAGGAGAGGATAGGGCTGAGGAGAGGAGAGGGCTGAGGAGAGGATAGGGCTGAGGAGACGGCTGCCACAAGCAGTGGTAGCAGAGAGAGGGAAAAACAGCTATTCAGATGACTACGCAAATCATTGGGGCATTCAGAGATAAAACATCTACAACCACTATCTCTTCATAAAGTATAATCACATAAAACTACAGCAAACACTACATTTTGGAGAAAAGGGTTTGTAGCCCTGGTTTGGTTGTTAGTCTGTTGAGGTGATAATTGACATCTCCCTCCTGCTCTGTCCTCCAATGTGATCCTAGTTGTGTCAAGGTCAATGAAATGTAATTTATAAAGCCATTTTTAAATTAGCAGTTATCACAAAGTGCTTAACAGATACCCAGGATAAAACCCCAAAGAGGAAGACATGTCTACTTCCAAACATATGGTGAGGATGATGAGGATACACAGGTTTTTTATATATATATATATATATATATATATATATATATATATATATATATATATATATATATATATATATGTTATCTGAGATATGTATAGGTTTATATAAAAAATATATATTATTTTGGTTCTCTGACATATACACAAAAACCAAGCCATGAGGTCGAAGAAATTGTCCATAGAGTTCCGAGACAGGATTGTGTCGAGGCACAGATCTGGGGAAGGCTATAAAAAATGTCTGCAGCATTGAAGGTCCCCAAGAACTCAGCGGCCTCCATCATTCTTAAATGGAAGACGTTAGGAACCACCAAGACTCTTCCTAGAGCTGGTCGCCCGGCCAAGCTGAGCAACCGGGGGAGAAAAGCCTTGGTCAGGGAGGTGACCAATAACCCGATGATCACTCAGAGAGCTCCAGATGGGAGAACCTTCCAGAAGGACAACCATCTCTGCAGCACTCCACCAATCAGGCCACCACTCAGAGAGCTCCAGAGTTCCACTGGCAGCATCCTCTCCTCAGTAGAAGGCACATGACAGCCTGGGAGTGGGAGACTAGTCAGGATCGAGGCAAAGAAGACCGGAGCAAAGTACAGAGAGATCTTTGATGAAAACCTGCTCCAACCTCAGGACCTCAGACTGGGGTGAAGATTCACCTTCCAACAGGACAACAACCCTAAGCACACAGCCAAGACAATGCAGGAGTGGCTTCGGGACAAGTCTCTGAATGTCCTTGAGTGGCCCAGCCAGAGCCTGGACTTGAACCCGATCGAACATCTCTGGAGAGACCTGCAAATAGCTGTGCAGCGACGCTCCCCATCCAACCTGACAGACCTTGAGAGGATCTGCAGAGAAGAATGGGAGAAACTCCCCAAATACAGGTGTGCCAAGCTTGTAGCGTCATACCCAAGAAAACTTGATGCTGTATGTGCTGCAAAAGGTGCTTCAACAAAGTACTGAGTAAAGGGTCTGAATACTTATGTTAATGTGATATTTCAAGTTTTTATTTGTAATAGATTTCCAAACATTAAAAAAAAAAAAAAAAATTGCTTTGTCATTATGGGGTATTGTGATGTCATTATGGGGTATTGTGATGTCATTATGGGGTATTGTGATGTCATTATGGGGTATTGTGATGTCATTATGGGGTATTGTCTGTAGATTGATGAAAAAACTCACTAATATATTTTATAATAGGGCTGTAACGTAACAAAATGTGAAAAAAGTCAAGGGGTCTGAATACTTTTATTTTACATTACAGTTGTATGAGATACACAGGTTTTTATATATAGATATATATTATATTCTGTAGGTTCTCAGAGTGAACCAACGAGTGTCCTCCACTTCCCTTCTGTTATAAACACTTTGTCTATCTGAGGTATAATTTGGTGTTTGAAGCAAACCATTGTGGATCCTCTCTCTTTGAACAAACAATTACAGTCAAATCAGCGGTGATTTGAATGAGTCCTTGAAGAGGAATGGAAACACTTTAGGAAGTACATCTAATCCCTAGATTTTCCATTCCCCTTTAAAGGTTATCATTTATCCAAACACACACAATGGAAGAATCATGTTCTCATCCTCAACCAGACCTAAACACTAAACAAAACCAGACCTACACACTAAACACAACCAGACCTACATACTAAACACAATCAGACCTACACACTAAATACAACCAGACCTACACACTAAACACAACCAGACATACACACTAAACACAACACAATCAGACCTACACACTAAACACAATCAGACCTACACACTAAACACAACACAATCAGACCTACACACTAAACACAACCAGACCTACACACTAAACACAACCAGACCTACACACTAAACACAACACAATCAGACCTACACACTAAACACAATCAGACCTACACACTAAACACAACACAATCAGACCTACACACTAAACAAAACCAGACCTACACACTAAACACAACCAGACCTACACACTAAACACAACCAGACCTACACACTAAACACAACCAGACCTACACACTAAACAAAACCAGACCTACACACTAAACACAACCAGACCTACACACTAAACACAACCAGACCTACACACTAAACACAACACAATCAGACCTACACACTAAACACAATCAGACCTACACACTAAACACAACACAATCAGACCTACACACTAAACACAACCAGACCTACACACTAAACACAACCAGACCTACACACTAAACACAACCAGACCTACACACTAAACACAACCAGACCTACACACTAAACACAACCAGAACTACACACTAAACACAACACAATCAGACCTACACACTAAACACAACCAGACCTACACACTAAACACAACACAACCAGACCTACACACTAAACACAATCAGACCTACACACTAAACACAACACAACCAGACCTACACACTAAACACAACCAGACCTACACACTAAACACAACCAGACCTACACACTAAACACAACCAGACCTACACACTAAACACAACCAGACCTACACACTAAACACAACCAGACCTACACACTAAACACAACCAGACCTACACACTAAACACAACCAGACCTACACACTAAACACAACAAACTAAACACAACCAGACCTACACACTAAACACAACACAATCAGACCTACACACTAAACACAACCAGACCTACACTAAACACAACTCAGACCTACACACTAAACACAATCAGACCTACACACTAAACACAACCAGACCTACACACTAAACACAACACACTAAACACAACCAGACCTACACACTAAACACAACCAGACCTACACACTAAACACAATCAGACCTAAACAATAAACACAACACAATCAGACCTACACACTAAACACAACCAGACCTACACACTAAACACAACCAGACCTACACACTCAACACAATCAGACCTACACAATAAACACAACACAATCAGACCTACACACTAAACACAATCAGACCTACACACGAAACACAACCAGACCTACACACTAAACACAATCAGACCTACACACTAAACACAACACAATCAGACCTACACACTAAACACAATCAGACCTACACATTAAACACAACACAATCAGACCTACACACTAAACACAACCAGACCTACACACTAAACACAACCAGACCTACACACTAAACACAACACAATCAGACCTACACACTAAACACAACACAATCAGACCTACACACTACTCACAACCAGACCTACACACTAAACACAACCAGACCTACACACTAAACACAACCAGACCTACACACTAAACACAACCAGACCTACACACTAAACACAACCAGACCTACACACTAAACACAACCAGACCTACACACTAAACACAACACAATCAGACCTACACACTAAACACAACCAGACCTACACACTAAACACAACACAACCAGACCTACACACTAAACACAATCAGACCTACACACTAAACACAACACAACCAGACCTACACACTAAACACAACCAGACCTACACACTAAACACAACCAGACCTACACACTAAACACAACCAGACCTACACACTAAACACAATCAGACCTACACACTAAACACAACCAGACCTACACTAAACACAACACAATCAGACCTACACACTAAACACAACCAGACCTACACACTAAACACAACCAGACCTACACACTAAACACAACCAGACCTACATACTAAACACAATCAGACCTACACACTAAACACAACCAGACCTACACACAAAACACAATCAGACCTACACACTAAACACAACCAGACCTACACACTAAACACAACACAATCAGACCTACACACTAAACACAACCAGACCTACACACTAAACACAACACAATCAGACCTACACACTAAACACAACCAGACCTACACACTAAACACAACCAGACCTACACACTAAACACAACACAATCAGACCTACACACTAAACACAACCAGACCTACACACTAAACACAACACAACCAGACCTACACACTAAACACAATCAGACCTACACACGAAACACAACACAACCAGACCTACACACTAAGCACAACCAGACCTACACACTAAACACAACCAGACCTACACACTAAACACAACCAGACCTACACACTAAACACAACCAGACCTACACACTAAACACAACCAGACCTACACACTAAACACAACCAGACCTACACACTAAACACAACACAATCAGACCTACACACTAAACACAACCAGACCTACACACTAAACACAACACAATCAGACCTACACACTAAACACAACCAGACCTACACACTAAACACAACCAGACCTACACACTAAACACAACCAGACCTACACACTAAACACAATCAGACCTACACACTAAACACAACCAGACCTACACACTAAACACAACCAGACCTACACACTAAACACAACACAATCAGACCTACACACTAAACACAACCAGACCTACACACTAAACACAACCAGACCTACACACTAACACACAACACAATCAGACCTACACACTAAACACAACACAATCAGACCTACACACTAAACACAACCAGACCTACACACTAAACACAACCAGACCTACACACTAAACACAACCAGACCTACACACTAAACACAACCAGACCTACACACTAAACACAACCAGACCTACACACTAAACACAACCAGACCTACACACTAAACACAACACAATCAGACCTACACACTAAACACAACCAGACCTACACACTAAACACAACACAACCAGACCTACACACTAAACACAACCAGACCTACACACTAAACACAACCAGACCTACACACTAAACACAACCAGACCTACACACTAAACACAACCAGACCTACACACTAAACACAACCAGACCTACACACTAAACACAATCAGACCTACACACTAAACACAACCAGACCTACACACTAAACACAACACAATCAGACCTACACACTAAACACAACCAGACCTACACACTAAACACAACCAGACCTACACACTAAACACAACCAGACCTACACACTAAACACAATCAGACCTACACACTAAACACAACCAGACCTACACACAAAACACAATCAGACCTACACACTAAACACAACCAGACCTACACACTAAACACAACACAATCAGACCTACACACTAAACACAACCAGACCTACACACTAAACACAACACAATCAGACCTACACACTAAACACAACCAGACCTACACACTAAACACAACCAGACCTACACACTAAACACAACACAATCAGACCTACACACTAAACACAACCAGACCTACACACTAAACACAACACAACCAGACCTACACACTAAACACAATCAGACCTACACACTAAACACAACACAACCAGACCTACACACTAAACACAACCAGACCTACACACTAAACACAACACAACCAGACCTACACACTAAACACAACCAGACCTACACACTAAACACAACCAGACCTACACACTAAACACAACCAGACCTACACACTAAACACAACCAGACCTACACACTAAACACAACCAGACCTACACACTAAACACAACCAGACCTACACACTAAAACACAACCTACACACTCAGACCTACACACTAAACACAACCAGACCTACACACTAAACACAACACAATCAGACCTACACACTAAACACAACCAGACCTACACACTAAACACAACCAGACCTACACACTAAACACAACCAGACCTACACACTAAACACAATCAGACCTACACACTAAACACAACCAGACCTACACACTAAACACAACCAGACCTACACACTAAACACAACACAATCAGACCTACACACTAAACACAACCAGACCTACACACTAAACACAACCAGACCTACACACTAAACACAATCAGACCTACACAATAAACACAACACAATCAGACCTACACACTAAACACAATCAGACCTACACACTAAACACAACCAGACCTACACACTAAACACAATCAGACCTACACACTAAACACAACCAGACCTACACACTAAACACAACAGAATCAGACCTACACACTAAACACAACCAGACCTACACACTAAACACAACACAATCAGACCTACACACTAAACACAACCAGACCTACACACTAAACACAACCAAACCTACACACTAAACACAACACAATCAGCCCTACACACTAAACACAACCAGACCTACACACTAAACACAACACAATCAGACCTACACACTAAACACAACCAGACCTACACACTAAACACAACACAATCAGACCTACACACTAAACACAACCAGACCTACACACTAAACACAACACAATCAGACCTACACACTAAACACAACCAGACCTACACACTAAACACAACCAGACCTACACACTAAACACAATCAAACCTACACACTAAACACAATCAGACCTACACACTAAACACAACCAGACCTACACACTAAACACAACCAGACCTACACACTAAACACAACACAATCAGACCTACACACTAAACACAACCAGACCTACACACTAAACACAACCAGACCTACACACTAAACACAATCAGACCTACACACTAAACACAACCAGACCTACACACTAAACACAACCAGACCTACACACTAAACACAACACAATCAGACCTACACACTAAACACAACCAGACCTACACACTAAACACAACCAGACCTACACACTAAACACAACCAGACCTACACAAACACAATCAGACCTACACACTAAACACAACCAGACCTACACACTAAACACAACACAATCAGACCTACACACTAAACACAACCAGACCTACACACTAAACACAACACAATCAGACCTACACACTAAACACAACCAGACCTACACACTAAACACAACACAATCAGACCTACACACTAAACACAACCAGACCTACACACTAAACACAACCAGACCTACACACTAAACACAATCAAACCTACACACTAAACACAATCAGACCTACACACTAAACACAACCAGACCTACACACTAAACACAACCAGACCTACACACTAAACACAATCAGACCTACACACTAAACACAACCAGACCTACACACTAAACACAATCAGACCTACACAATAAACACAACACAACCAGACCTACACACTAAACACAATCAGACCTACACACTAAACACAACCAGACCTACACACTAAACACAATCAGACCTACACAATAAACACAACACAATCAGACCTACACACTAAACACAATCAGACCTACACACTAAACACAACCAGACCTACACAATAAACACAACACAATCAGACCTACACACTAAACACAATCAGACCTACACAATAAACACAACACAATCAGACCTACACACTAAACACAATCAAACCTACACACTAAACACAATCAGACCTACACACTAAACACAACCAGACCTACACACTAAACACAACCAGACCTACACACTAAACACAATCAAACCTACACACTAAACACAACCAGACCTACACACTAAACACAATCAGACCTACACACTAAACACAACCAGACCTACACACTAAACACAACCAGATCTACACACTAAACACAACCAGACCTACACACTAAACACAACCAGACCTACACACTAAACACAATCAAACCTACACACTAAACACAATCAAACCTACACACTAAACACAACCAGACCTACACACTAAACACAACCAGACCTACACACTAAACACAATCAAACCTACACACTAAACACAATCAAACCTACACACTAAACACAACCAGACCTACACACTAAACACAACCAGACCTACACACTAAACACAACCAGACCTACACACTAAACACAACCAGACCTACACACTAAACACAATCAAACCTACACACTAAACACAATCAGACCTACACACTAAACACAACCAGACCTACACACTAAACACAACCAGACCTACACACTAAACACAACACAATCAGACCTACACACTAAACACAACCAGACCTACACACTAAACACAACCAGACCTACACACTAAACACAATCAGACCTACACAATAAACACAACACAATCAGACCTACACACTAAACACAATCAGACCTACACACTAAACACAACCAGACCTACACACTAAACACAATCAGACCTACACACTAAACACAACCAGACCTACACACTAAACACAACAGAATCAGACCTACACACTAAACACAACCAGACCTACACACTAAACACAACACAATCAGACCTACACACTAAACACAACCAGACCTACACACTAAACACAACCAAACCTACACACTAAACACAACACAATCAGCCCTACACACTAAACACAACCAGACCTACACACTAAACACAACACAATCAGACTTACACACTAAACACAACCAGACCTACACACTAAACACAACACAATCAGACCTACACACTAAACACAACCAGACCTACACACTAAACACAACACAATCAGACCTACACACTAAACACAACCAGACCTACACACTAAACACAACCAGACCTACACACTAAACACAATCAAACCTACACACTAAACACAATCAGACCTACACACTAAACACAATCAGACCTACACACTAAACACAACCAGACCTACACACTAAACACAACCAGACCTACACACTAAACACAACCAGACCTACACACTAAACACAACCAGACCTACACACTAAACACAACCAGACCTACACACTAAACACAATCAGACCTACACACTAAACACAACCAGACCTACACACTAAACACAACCAGACCTACACACTAAACACAATCAAACCTACACACTAAACACAATCAGACCTACACACTAAACACAACACAACCAGACCTACACACTAAACACAACCAGACCTACACACTAAACACAACCAGACCTACACACTAAACACAACCAGACCTACACACTAAACACAACCAGACCTACACACTAAACACAATCAGACCTACACACTAAACACAACCAGACCTACACACTAAACACAACCAGACCTACACACTAAACACAACCAGACCTACACACTAAACACAACACAATCAGCCCTACACACTAAACACAACCAGACCTACACACTAAACACAACACAATCAGACCTACACACTAAACACAACCAGACCTACACACTAAACACAACACAATCAGACCTACACACTAAACACAACCAGACCTACACACTAAACACAACCAGACCTACACTAAACACAACCAGACCTACACACTAAACACAACAAGCTAAGCCATGAAGAGGTACAGTACTTCCTTCCTTGAGGAAATAAAAAAAGCAAATGAAAGATAAGCATCTTGTTAATCTACCCATCGTGTTCCATTTCAAAAATGCTTTACAGCGAAAGCACAACATATGATTATGTTAGATAAACGCCAAGTCAAAAAAAAACAGCCATTTTTCCAGCCATAGGAGTCACATAAAGCAGAAATATCTGGTTCCTTGGGACGTCCCTACCCTAACCTTTACCTAACCAACAGCAGGGGTCACTGTTATGCAGAGTCAATACCCATCTCCTCTCTCTCAGCTCTCTCCTCTCTCTCAGCTCTCTTTTCTCTCTCTCTCAGCTCTCTTTTCTCTCTCAGCTCTCTTTTCTGTCTCTCCCAGCTCTCTTTTCTCTCTCTCTCCCAGCTCTCTTTTCTCTCTCTCTCCCAGCTCTCTTTTCTCTCTCTCAGCTCTATTTTCTCTCTCCCAGCTCTCTTTTCTCTCTTAGCTCTCTTTTCTTTCACTCCAAGCTCTCCTTTCTCTCTCTCTCT
The DNA here is from genome assembly GCF_045791955.1 of Oncorhynchus clarkii lewisi. Classification (NCBI taxonomy): domain Eukaryota; kingdom Metazoa; phylum Chordata; class Actinopteri; order Salmoniformes; family Salmonidae; genus Oncorhynchus; species Oncorhynchus clarkii. The sequence goes on along the minus strand of NC_092151.1, from coordinate 95,050,658 downwards.
CAGCTCTCTTTTCTCTCTCTCTCCCAGCTCTCTTTTCTCTTTCTCTCAGCTCTCTTTTCTCTCTCTCTCTCTCAGCTCTCTTTTCTCTCTCTCTCTCAGTTCTCTTTTCTCTCTCTCTCAGCTCTCTTTTCTCTCTCTCTCTCAGTTCTCTTTTCTCTCTCTCTCAGCTCTCTTTTCTCTCTCTCCCAGCTCTCTTTTCTCTCTCTCTCCCAGCTCTCTTTTCTCTCTCTCCCAGCTCTCTTTTCTCTCTCGCTCAGCTCTCTTTTCTCTCTCTCTCAGCTCTCTCTCCCAGCTCTCTTTTCTCTCTCTCTCAGCTCTCTTTTCTCTCTCTCTCAGCTCTCTCTCTCAGCTCTCTATTCCCCCTCTCTCTCTTTTCTCTCTCTCTCTCTCAGCTCAGTTTTCTTCCTCCTCAAGATGCACAACCATCAGAGTCAGATCAACATCATACCAGACTTTAACGGGGGATGTCCCTGAAGGACTGCGAGCAGTTTTCATTTAGCAGAGTAAGCAACTTTACTGAATACATTACATGATTCTATTACTCACCATGCTTTTCCCCTAACAATCACAATTATGGATGTGAGTTGAGATCCTTCAATCACCTTAAAAATAGTCCACAAGTTGTGTTAAAGGAGTATGCATTCAAGTGACCTATCAGAGTGCTGCTTTACCTCCTCGTCATATCTCTGGATGAATCCATCTACATATCGTATGGCCAATGTGAAGGAATTGGCTGTATAATAATAACATAGAAATACATGGCGAGGCCTGTCCACAGTTCGGGAACCCAGTACAGCGCTCTACCAGAAAGATGCTGATGCTGCTGAAAACAGGGAGGGGACAACTCTCACTCCTACACCTCACAGGTCAGAGGTCAGAGGTTAGCTTAATGTATGGTATCCCAAAAAGCCCCCCCCCCCCCAAAAACAAAAAAAAACAAAAGCTAAGGTACATAGTTGATCTCCATCTCAGAAAATGTCCGTACGACACGACTAACTCAGCGTGCTGTTGGGCTCTTCTTCTCTGGGCTTCCTGTGGCATCATCATGTGTCAGAGAGGCTAAAGCAGCGCCACCGGGCAACAAATACACCAACTGCATTTCAGACGGAGTTTATTGAGCTGTGGTGGCAGGAATGGATCCAACCTGATATTTACTGACCATGCACCCTTGTAAAGAGCAGGCGGGAGGAGGAGGGACCGTATTATCTATGAGAGATACTCTGACAAACGTCTCTGATCTACAGGGGGCTTATGGAAGACAAATGAACAGGAATGTGGGAATGGTAGAGAGGGCCTGTCAGCAGTTTGGGCCAGGGGTCAACGCGTTCACTGTGCCCTGCAGTCTGTGTGATAGGAACATGTATCAGAGGTCACTGTGTTCTCTGAGCCCTGCAGTGGATCTGATGTGTGATAATTGGAGAATCTTACTGATTAGTGTGATGTAAGAAACAAAGAGGGGAGGGGGGGGGGGTCTCCTTGTGTTTCTCCAACCTCTCATCTCCTCCCTCTCTCTTCTCCTCCCTCCTCTTTTTCTCCCTCATGTCCTCCCTCCTCCCCTTCTCCCTCCTCTTTTTTTCCCTCATGTCCTCCCTCCTCTCCTCCCTCTCTCCTCTCCTCCCTCCCCTCCTCCCACTCTCCTCTCCTCCCTCCTCTCCTCCCCTTCTCCCTCCTCCCATGCTTCCTCCCCCATGTCTCCTTCTACTCCTCTCCCCCATGCCTCCTCTCTCCCATGCCTCCTCCTGCTCTCTCCCATGCCTCCTCCTCCTCTCCCCCATGCCTCCTCCTCTCCTTCATGCCTCATCCTCCTCCTCCTCCTCCCATGCCTCCTCCTCCCATGCCTCCACATCTCCTCCCATGCCTCCTCCTCCCATGCCCCTCCTCCCATGCCTCCCCTTCTCTCCCATGCCTCCCCCCACGCCTCATCCTCCTTCTCCCATGCCTCCACCTCCTCCCTCCCATGCCTCCTCCTCCCATGCCTCCACATCTACTCCCATGCTTCCTCCTCCCATGCCCCTCCTCCCATGCCTCCCCCTCTCTCCCATGCCTCCCCCCACGCCTCATCCTCCTCCTCCCATGCCTCGACCTCTCCTCCTCCTCCTCCTCCTCCTCCTCCTCCTCCTGCCATGCCTCCACCTCTCCTCCTCATCCTCCTCCTCACATGCCTCCCTCCTCCCATGCCTCCTCCTCCTCCTATGCCTCCTCCTCCCATGCATCCCCCTCTCTCCCATGCCTCCTCCTCCCATGCCTCCCCCCACGCCTCATCCTCCTCCTCCCATGCCTCCCCCTCTCTCCCATGCCTCCTCCTCCCATGCCTCCTCCTCCCATGCCTCCCCTTCTCTCCCATGCCTCTTCCTCCCATGCCTCCTCCTCCCATGCCTCCTCCTCCTATGCCTCCTCCTCCCATGCCTCCCCCTCTCTCCCATGCCTCCTCCTCCCATGCCTCCCCCTCTCTCCCATGCCTCCCCCTCTCTCCCATGCCTCCCCCTCTCTCCCATGCCTCCTCCTCCCATGCCTCCCCCCCACGCCTCATCCTCCTCCTCCCATGCCTCCCCCCCACGCCTCATCATCCTCCTCCCATGCCTCCTCCTCCCATGCCTCCCCCCCACGCCTCATCCTCCTCCTCCCATGC